>NW_026875486.1:0-17828 GCF_032173495.1 Musca vetustissima | reverse complement strand
ATGAATACTTTGAACAAAGGCAAAATGTTAATAGGTAAGAATGTGTATCTCCAACTGATTGAATATTTAATTAACTTTTCAAATTCTTATTTTGTCGCTTTAGTAGAATACAAGCAGAACCCAAGCTATTACCTCAAGTTGAAGAGGTAACCTATGCCGAACCGGTTCTATTGCCACAGCCACCACCAAAAATGCATTCGCCTAAGAGTACTTTACGTAAACCCATGCCACCTCATCATGGACCCAACTCAGAAACGTTCTTCCAATTCCAGCCAGATGGTTATAATACCCAACAATCATATCGTTGTCGTGATAATTTTGGTACTTTAAGATCTCATCAAGTTATGGTAAGATAATACAATAACGGTTTAACAATTATGCTAATCTATGTTTATCTTCTTAATTAGGGTGATAACTATCGTCGTGGTGATGGCTTTTCCACCACTCGCAGTGTCAAGAAGGTGAGTTCAATTCAATAGATATTACAAGAATTATCTACATTGCCATTATAATATCACTATATCTGTGTGTGGTTTTTTATTTATTTTTTTTATTATATATTTTAAAATAAGAAAAAGTATAATTTTTTATTTTCTTCATAAATATTTTTTTATTTAAAAATTATATATTTTTGAAGCCTGATCTTTGTCGTCGATTGGTGTATTATTTTTTAACATTAATCATATGTGAACTTGTAGCTAAAACTATTTGATGTCATATTCACGTATAATTGTTGTAACAAATAACTGAATAACGTCTAGAATATATATAAATGTTCAATGTGTAGCATTTGAATTTATTTCGCATGAAATCTAACATTTTTTCCCATTAAGAATACTTTTGAAATATGAAGGATTAACACAAAAAATAACTTAATTACTTTTTCATTAACAAAGCTATCTTCTTTTTTTTCTATAACCGATATTGTTTTGTTGTGCTGTCTGTCTGTCTATCTTTCTCTCTTTTTACGATCAAGCTGAGAATTGTAGTGTATTTATTTACTAATCTAATAATATACAAAATTGATGGCACACTGTTCGTCATCTGAAATATTTTTAACATTACAAACTATTTTTCGTTATTGCAATCGTATTTATGAAACTATATATGCTGTTTAATAAAAACCATATTAAAAAAAATTGAGCTGTATATAAATTCTCTGCAATTTAACGATTATTTCATGTGGTTATTTCGACGGTGCAAGGACATAATTAAACCACCTCAATGAGGACATCTATTATCCCCATTACCTGGACCAATTTTCTCACCATTAATCATGTATAACCAAGGATTTATAATTTTAAAGTCGACTTTTGCGTTCGACTGGGTATACCTACATTAGATGTTGTCTTAGTATCATATCAATAAAATTATTAGACTTCATATACTTTTTATTCAAATTTATTTTCAAAATATAATATAATTTTCAAAATATAATACGCAAATTTTAAAAAAAGTTATAAAACAATTAACCTTATTTCTTATGTCGATTAAAAGGTCATCGATTCCAAAACTGGGAATTGAATATAAAACATACAAATTGTTGTTTCTAAAAACAGTCTTCTTCCCAATTTAAAAACAATAATGTTCTCCGTCGACATATCTAACATATCTTTTTATGAAAATGTTTAATTTTTCAAACCATGAATGGTTTGAAACACATTTGGCACCACTGGCCAATAATGAGACGCATTTAAGTTATTTGGACGAGTTTTTCAAAGATTGTAGTTTATTTGATTGTTATATCTTCCGATCATACCATTCCGATCATACATTGTCCTAATTAAGTACTTTTATATAGATCCACTTTATAAATTAAAATAATAATCAAAGGTTTTAAAATGAATTATACCGATTTCAAATCTTTACAATTTTCTACCGGCGGGCAAATGAATGTGCATTATATTAAAGACTTTTAACCTTGCAATTATACATTTAAAGAAAGTTTATTCAGATGCTTTTATTGTTGTTTTTGTTTTTTAGTTTTAATTAAATCTCGCCAAAGAATCCATCATTCAAAAGAGCTCAAAGAATCTTAAAACAACACCGTTTATAAGAAAATCAGAAAAACTATCTCGCCAAAGAAAAAACTATATTCGAATCTCTCCGAGGAAATATTCTGCCGTTTATTTGATATCGTTTATAACGGTTTCTTGTCCGTCTTTATAACGATTTCTACTGTAGAATTTTTAACTTCGCACAAAAATTAACAAAATGGCGGACCTATCAAATTCGATTTTTGGAAAAGCCACTATTTTGGACCGCAAACCGAGTTAGAAAATATAGATGAGATCTTAAACGATTACATTTATCCTAATTCACACGTTCTGTTTAAGCTGCTTTCTTGTCGTCGCTTGATGCTGGCACAATAATTTAGCTATATCTTTAAGAAGAGTTAATATTTTCACATGACATTTTAAAGTGACTGTCGAATTTAGTGTAGTGAATTAAAAGTAAAATCTGAACAATCAATTTGAGAGGCAATCCCCAAACAAAGCTATCTGTGACCTATTTTTTAAACATGATATCCATTTAAAAATATTTATACAGGGGTCAATATGAATTAATTTACTTAGCCCAGCAAAGGCATTGCTTAAAATCTGCTTAAAACAATTTTGGAATACCACTTTATTTTGCAATTGCTCTATATTTAAGAAATAAAATTAGACACAGAGATGGTTCGTCAGAAACAGTGACGTAAATGATATACATTTCCGAAGTTTATAACAAAGCTTATATTTCCATTAATGAATATCGAAAATACAAATGCTTTAATGAAATTCATTTCAAATTTAAAAATTTAATTCTCAAAATGGTTTGGAATTTTGTCTCAGGACAATAAGAAGGGTATAATCAGAAATATGTAAAAATATTATATATTCATGAAAATAACTGTATCTGGCGTGATGACGTGAGATGACGTTTACTGCATGTATTACATTTTGTACAGGAATATGGTCTTTGCGACGTTTACAACATTTTGACAGTCGAAACATTAAACATTCCTTAAACGACCCCCCCTGTTAGACACGTAATCATGGTTTGTACATAGAACCATGTTTCCATGGCACATTTTTCCCCGATTATGTTTGATCATACTTCTAATTTTCCTAGAATTAGTTAAAACCGGAGAGGATTTGTTATTAACATGTCAAGTTAATTAAAAATTAGACATGTTGTATTCATCTTAAAACAATGTAATTTGGATTTATACATAATATATAATATAGAACTAAATCTCTCCAATATATTTAAATAGTGTGCTAAATTAAATAGCAGAAATATAAGTGCTTATAAAAATACATATATAATAATTTTATATTAATTTTAGTCTGGCAGTTGTTAGTCACTTTTTTTAATTGAGACGAATTAAACCTTTTTTGTTATTTTAAAATTGGAAAACTAACTAGTTTTTTTTAATTGTGATCACATTGAAATGCAGGGAAGATTATAGTTATGGATTTCACAGTTTTTTACTTTTTGCTTTTAGGATATTCTCTCGGTGAGTCATTTATGATTCCACTTAATTTTTTACCTCCATAATCAGTTTCACATGAAATTTTATAACAAAGAACAGGACTGTCTTCTTTAAATTAAAGAGTTTGTAAAATGTTAAAACAGAAGGTAGATTTCCGATAACTCTGGTTCCAAATATTTATTTGAGAAATCGAAGCCAAAAGTTAAAAACTCCGTTTTTTAATGGAGTTTACTGGGTATGTTCAAGGGTGCCCCACTTGTGGTATTTTACGGAAATTTATAATAACTTTTTTTGTAGGAAATATATAGGAAAGAAAATACATTAGTTATGTTTTAAATGATTGTTGGAATGCAAAAAAATTGTTTAACAAAAGAAAACTATCACTAAATTCTTCCTGCGTCCTTACAACCAAAAAATGAAAAGTTTACAATTGCAGTGCGAAAACATAGTCACTCATGTAAATTTTGTCGATAATTGAAAAAGCTAGCCAAAATGGTTTACCCAGATAAAGAACAAGAAAGGCATATAAAAGAATTTGGTTGCGGGTCGGAAAAAGTCTAAACCGAGATTTTAAGAGCGCTGTCAAAGGTGCCCCCCTCTCCCCTACTTAAAACCACTATACCGATGATCTAGCAAATTTTACTTGAAATATCCTTTATTCTAATGGAATCCTTTATTATTCTATTCAGCAAAAAACAACTTCTACCAAAATTTTGCTATTTCAAAAAAAAACCAAGATCAGGTACTCCCATATTACGGTTGGAGTTGTCGTAGTGTTTTTTTTTTTTTTGTAATACTCTAAGAATTTTTTTTCTTTAATTGTACTTAAATACGTGAAGTAATGGCAAATATTTCAAAGACCATAAATACATACATAATGACTATAAGAGCAGTCCATAATGTGGACATTGTATAATTAGTTATATGATGCATTCTGCACAATTTGCCATTAAAAATTAATTTCCTGATAATGTGAATTCTTATGAATAATATATAAATAATATAATAAGAGGTTAATCGTATTGTAGCGACATTCATAATACCGATTTGTTATAAAAATGCGATAGTACACTACTTTCCATATGACAACAGTAATAAGTGTAAATATTCATGAATAATGATTCGATAACAGTTTGGGCGAATATGTAAGCAATTATCGTTATTCCACTGATCATATATTGTTATATATAACATTTCCAATATAGCATTTTTTAAGTTATCTGTGAATTTTAACTTGAATTTTATTATTTTATAGTTCGTGAAAATATTGCAAAGGCAATTGTTTGATATTTAATGCATTGCAATCAATTCTGTATAAAAAATAATTTTATTTTATTACAATTAGAATTTCCAATAAATCTGATGTTATTGACAATTTTCTCGTACACAACGCAATAATAAATAAGGCACCACTTTCACATATGCATATCTTTTGATTTTAAGATAATGAAACCAAAATATAATTCTTCACTAACACAACAAATTCAATAATTTTCTGTATAAAGTCTATTACCACTCTCTCTCATAATTCTTTAACAAAAATATAATAAGTACTAAAATATAATTGTATAAAAATATAACTTCAAGTTGGTTTAATTGCGAGATACTTCGACTCCCAGTGTGAAATTTATCTATGTGAATATTGTACATATAAATGTTGTATTGGGCTGGAAATGAGATTTTCAATATCAATGGTTTAGCAAATGCTGCAATAATAGACGTGTATCCAAAACTTATGTAAATAAATATTTCTGCTATCCAAATTTGTCCATGTATTAAAAAAAAGCTTACTAATAACACGAAGTAACGAAAAAAATACACCAATCGATTTCACAAAATTGTCAGTGAATTCTTTTCATTTTAAAGCCTTTTTGTCAAAATTGTTACTTTTTTATTTCGTTCTTTAATTATTTGTGTTACACACAATAGAAATACGAAGCAGAAGAACAACAACAACTCTATACTATCTTTCTACTTTTTTCTTACCTGTTTTCCTTTCTCTTCCCCATTAGGTTTACCTTTGAGACGGGAGTGGGGCGGCTGAAACCAGTCAGGGATTAATTACCCAAAATATGGTAAATAAAAGTTGTTTTTGTTTCTGGCTTCCAAGTTGTTTTATTTTATTTATTATAATTATTAAACAATTAATTTAATTTATTCGATAACTACAAAAAAAAATAAGGAAAGAAAATGCAAAAGAGTTTGTTTGAAAATGTTTCCTTTGTTTTCAATTTGGTTGCTCAGCGAATTTTGCTTTGGGTTATACAAATATTTTTCAATCTCCATTTTTTCATTTTGTAAATAATAATATCGGCTTTAAACTTAAAACCAATTGTTCAGCATTTTTTTGCACACTCATAGCTAAATTTATTTCTATAGTTAACAACATAAAATTTCTATGCGTTCCATTTTATATTCCTCTTTTCTTCATCTGGCTAAAGTTCTTTGGCTTTTATGATATAAAACGAAACGGCGATAATGGTAACTTTAATTTTTCACCGCTTAGCCAAAATTATGGGTGTATGAATCTGCTATCAATACCGTTACACACAAGAAAAAACTAAAAAAAATGAAACAATCAGCCATCCCGCATCCCCTATACTCTACATTTTCTTATTTATTTTACTATCTCCTTTAGCCTAAACTAAGAAATTAAAATGATTTTAATTCTTGTATGAGACATGTATTAAAAATATGATCTGTTTAGAGCCTATTTTAGAGATTGTAAGGTTTTGGCTGAAATATATTTCATTACATATTTCTATAATTCTGAGATAATTTCTATATACCTATGCATGTACATATGTATATGACTAGCATAATTAGTCAATAGTAATTACTTTAAAATGTTTTAACAATTTTTTGCAGCACTTATTCAACTCGTATACATAGTTTACCAAAAAACATATTTTAGATGCACATGTAATATTCGCTCTAAAATGTTATATTTTTTAAATAAATGAGTTGATTTTTTCTAATAAATAAAATTATTTTATTATTCAGCCATAACCACAAAACCATAAATTAAAAAAATCATAAATTCTTAGGGTTTTATTTCAAAAGAAAATCTTCTTTTACTTATAGATAAATTTATCTATGTAGTTTCCTACTTTCCGAGTTGTTAGCCATTTTGTTTGTTGGTGTTTATTTAATTTAAAATGTTAACAAGTTTATAAAATTTATATTATTTTTTTAAGTGGAAAATGGCGTTCTTTGGAAGGCCTTGAATTATGGTATTACGGCTTTTGCAACTTTATTGGAAATGTGAAATGAGAAGTAGTTTATTCATTCACTATCCAAAAATCACTTATTGATCATATTGATTCGATTTAAAATGTAAAATGCAATAACTTTTTTGGCTAAAGCCATTTTTATTGAAAATATCATTAAATTCTTTGAAGAATTCATGTAGTCCAGAAATCTGTCGTCAGAATAAACTCCCAGACAAATATCTAGGTATTAACAAACATTATTGGCATTAATGAGTTTTTTTATCGAAAGGCTTACAATAAAATGGCTCAGACATTTCGCAGCTTGGTGAATGGTGGCATCTTCAAAGATGACGACAATTGTAACGAAACTGTCCCCTTTGATGTATCGTGAAATGACTTCTAACTTGTTTGCCCGAAATGCGAGATGTTCAAAATGTTGAAAAATTAACAAAAATTTAATTTGTCAGCCCTTCTTGCCCTTTGAACAGAATTTTGTGTTACAGAAGATTTGATCGTTTAAGATAAGAGTCGGAAATATTTTTATGCAGTGTCTAAATTATTTTGTATACAGACAAGCTGCGGCTGTCTGTATATTTTAATACAAGATATTGACTAGTATGACATATGGCTTCAACACACTAGTGCCACATGCCAAACAGCTCGCATTGCAATGGACTTATTGAGAGTTCGGTGGACATTTCGGTGGACATTTGATTTCACGTTTCGGACAAGCCAATTGACTGCCTACATGGAGTGCTTTAACGCCATCAGACTTTTTTATACCCTTTACCACACTGTGATACAGGGTATTATGTCTTTGAGCATATGTTTGTAACAGGCAAAAGGAATCGAGATGGACCCATGGTTCCTTTTGAAAATATGCATAGAATCGCTTTTTGAGTCGATTTATGCAAATGCGTCCGTCTGTCTGTCCATGTTAAATTGTAAACAAAATACAGGTCGCATTTATTATCCGAATGAGATGAAATTTGGCAAAGGTCACTTATTTGGCCAAGGACGAACCCTATTGAAATTGGGAAAATTCGGTTCAGATTTAGATATAGCTCCCATATATATTTTCGTCCGATTTTTAGCAAATTGTTCACCAAAGAGTCAAATTTAAGCGAATTGGCATGAAATTTTGCACAACCCACTGAAGTTAGGATAGACTAACGTGTGCGAAGTTGTATTGAAATCGGTTCAGATTTAGATAAAGCTCCCATACATATGTTCGTCCGATTTTTCGCAAATGGTGCTCTAAAGAATCAAATTTAGGCCGATTGGCATGAATTTTGGACAACGTACTGAAGTTAGGATAGACTAACGTGCGCCGTCCAATTTTTGGCAAATGGTGCACTAAAGAGTCATATTTTGGCCGATTGGAACGAAATTTTGCACAACGTACTGAAGTTAGGATAGACTAACGTACGCCGTCTGATTTTTAACAAATGGTGCACCAACGAGTCAAATTTAGGCCGATTGGCATAAAATTTTGTACAACGTACCGAATTTAGATAGACTAACGTGTGCCAACTTTTATTGAAATCGGTTCAGATTTAAATATAGCTCCCATATGTTCGTCCGATTTTTCGCAAATGGTGCACCAAAGATTTAAAGTGTGCCCGATTGGCACAACATTACGCGCAACGTATCGAAATGGGTCTGAGTTAACCGTTATATTTGTGCTATTAATAATTTGCATATTAATAATTTTTAGTGGAGACATTTGGTACGTGGACCGATAAAACTAATCTTCGGACCTGCAGACAAGAGACAACTTTATGCAAAATTTTGGCGATCTATCTCAATTCGTTTATTTTGGTGGAAGCTGTGTCTACTTTAATGTACAAAAATGTGTAAAAACAGGTTGAGGCGAACCAGTTTTTTTATGTTCTCTATCGATTTGTGACTAAGCCACTCATTGCACGGCCTTCGTGTCCAAATAAAACTAGAAGCCAACAAAATGGGGACTACGCCCCTTATGTATCAATTTTCAAAATTTTAACTGCATCTACCTTTAAATGATGCTGACATTTTGAAGCTCGATTTTGAGTGTTTTTTGAATTTTACTTCGAGGTTAAGTACGCAAACAGGAATTTATAAAAATCGATTATAAGATTATTGTAGTCGCGAATCTGCGTAATTTGATATGTATTTTGTGTATGTAGTATGCACAGCTTCAGAGTAATACTCATCAGAAGGTGCGAATTTTGTGCGATCAAATTTCTAAAAAACCTATTTTTCGGTCCAAATTTTTAGATCTGTCAACTGAATGATATGGGTACCCGCGATCAATAAGGTTTTTTACGTTTCGGATGATATAAAATCTTCTTCGTGAAAATCCATCTACTAGAACGGCGGGATCTGGCCTTCCAAAAACACGAAATTTGGCAAAAAATGTTTTTGAAAATATCGCGGATTTATTTGCGTTTTCTGTGTATCATTTCCGCTTCAATAAATGACCTCATACGGATTTTCATCTTGTTCGAAAAAAGAACTTTAAAAACTTCAGCCGAAAGAGTGATGTACGCAATTTATCTCAAAAATAGATTGTGCTGGCACATCCATGGTTCTTAATGGACCACATTGAAATCGGTATAGATCGATGTATTTTTTTAGGGTGCACACCGAAATCGGATGCGCGTTAATGGCATATGGAGTTTTCGAAAATTATTCGCGTTTTACGATTTTTTGGGTACTTCAATGTAACGTGTGGCACATCTTAGCCGTCAAATGAAATTTCGCAAAATATATATGGATTGGAAGATAAACTTCAGTACTTCCCGGAAACCGCATGCGCATCAAATGAATTTGTGAATTACGCGATTTAGACGCAATTTATCTCAAAAATAGTGTGAGCTGGCACATCCATGGTTCTTAATGGACCACATTGAAATCGGTATAGATCGATGTATTTTTTTAGGGTGCACACCGAAATCGGATGCGCGTTAATGGCATATGGAGTTTTCGGAAATTATTCGCGTTTTACGATTTTTTGGGTACTTCAATGTAACGTGTGGCACATCTTAGCCGTCAAATGAAATTTCGCAAAATATATATGGATTGGAAGATAAACTTCAGTACTTCCCGGAAACCGCATGCGCATCAACTGATTCTGAGAATTACGTGATTTACACGCAATTTAAATAGTATATTTCATAATATTATTTTATTTTAAGATTTATCCTATTTATAGAATTCTAAGATTTATCGGAAGGGTCTTGATATAATCCGCAAGGCGTATACTTATACACAAAAAGTGATTATTATTATATATGTCAATTTTTCGGCGAAATTCGGGTAAAATAGCAGAATAACCCCAACATTTTTTTCTGAAATTTCTTGTATACAATTAAAAAAATAAATATTATGACATTATTTTTTCGAACCAAAAACAAATATTTTTCCTCAATATCTTGTTTTGTTGTCGCTGTGAGTTAGAAACCGCTACACGGACTGGTGTGATTTTGATATCATTTGATTCATCACGGTGTTTAAATTATGTAGAAATTTTTAAATTAATTTTTAGGTGTGTGTATGTCATTAATATAATGAAAATATTTATGTAATCTCCTATATTTTCATTATTTTTTTAATATTTCGCGAAGATGTGCAACTTTTTCGCGATTATTATAATATATTCATATTCTTATTTTACGGAGGAAGATATATATCAACGTTTTTGGTCAATATAACAAACGGCGTAATTTTAAGATTTTTTTCTTATGCCCAAAATTAAAACCTCGATAACTTTTGCGCGCATCAACCAAAAATTTGATCGCGAACGGTTTCGGAGTCAGAAAATTTTTCTCTATATGTGTACCAAAAATCATTGATGTGCCACAAAAACAAAAACGCTGATTTTTTGAAAATGGAATATTAAAAAATTGGCAATATTGCCCATATACTTTATACAAATATACCCGGTTATAGATCGTTGGGTTAAGTCGGTTCATATATAGACACAGATCACATATTTAACATAGTCGAATTTCATATCACTGGTCTTGAATATAGCCAAAGTGGTAAAGGGTATCATATAGTCGGCCCCGTCCGACTTTACTACTTTCCTTACTGGTTTTTTGTGGGGCTATTTTAAAGCTCGTGATTATACAGAGAAGCCTGCATCAGTTAACATATTGTAAAATATCTTGGAAAGAGCATGCCAAAAGTGGACATTTGTGTCAGCATTTGCATTAAATAGTCTTCAAATATTAAATTATATGGACCGTACTATCGATTCAACTAATTTGCAATAAGATATTTTGCAATCTAACTAAAAACTTTGTTCCCGGAAAATATCATAAACGCCATTGGAACATGGGAATTAAAGTACCCAGACATCATAACCCGATTCAAAAGTCATTGAAGACTTCGTCCTTCGATAAATCAAAATATTCATATACTTTCCAAAAATATGTTATCTTCCTTCACCATTGGAAATTCTCTCTACTAGAACTTGCATTAATGAAACTTGCATTTTTATAGCTGTTTTTTTTTTTTCATATCAGGCGTACATCAGTAATATGTTGAGATGGCAATGCCTTTGGTCCTAACATAATCGCTTCACTCTAGCCTGTTTTTCACCGAGACTTCTGCAGTAAATGAGCTTGCATACAGTATTTCTTCTATAAGAACTACAAAAACTTTAGTTTTTAGAAAGTCGTCACAAAAAGGCTCCAACAGAAAATTTTATAAAAAGTCGCCAAGGGTGCAGCACATCTCCCAGAGCTCCAGCTTTTAACAACCGCCAGTAATAGAATCGTCACTAGATAAAAAGTTTCCTGGAGGCTTAGATTTTCATTCAGCTCTTGTGTTCTTGTTCATTCGGCTCTTGAGTTTGTTTCCCAATTTAAATTTTATTTGAAATTTTATACTGTAAATTTCTTAAAAACGATTAAATATAAATAGTTTGTTTTGAGACTTGAAGTGGATTTTGGCGTAGAATATTTTATTCTTTGACATAATATACCTAAAATTAAGTTTCATGTTATTTTAATGCACTTAGTCGAAAAAAATACTGGGAAATGTCTTTGTAAAAAAATGCAGAACATTTTGAATGTTTTGTTCAAAATGTATGACTATATATTCGGTATATACATTATATATACGAATTTCTCTTGTTCAGTGACTTATGCTAAAATTTAATGGAGAATATTTTTGTTCTTATACCATCCTTCTAAAACATAATATTGTGGGAAAAATGGGTAATAACTACTAATAAGTACGACATTAACCCTAAAATTAGTTTTTGTTTTTTTTAAGATTTTTAACATTTAGGGCTGATATTTGAGTTTTAGTCTATTCTGAGACTTATAGTAAAACTTTATAGCGAACATTTCTGTAGAATAATCTGAGCAGCTTTAACTCAGTTTTGAATGAGTTTTCAATCATTCCTGGAAAAAAAAATTAATGGAGAATATTTGTGTCCGTTATACCATCCTTCTAAAACGTAATCTTGTGGGAAAAATTGGTAAAAACTAGTAATAAGTACGACTTTAGCCCTAAAATGAGTTTTTGTTTTTTTTTTAAGATTTTTGACGTTTAGGGCTGATATTTTAGTCTATTCTGACCCGATTTAATGAGTTTTCAATCACTCCTGGAATAGTTTTAGTCTATTCTGAGATTATAGTAAAACTTTATGGCGAAAATTTCTGTAGAATATTCTGAGCAGCTTTAACCCCGTTTTCAATCACTCCTGACTTACATTGTGGTATAAAAAGTTATTTTTTGTAAAGAAGTTATTAAAAATTGTTTGGGGGGAACCCCTAATAAAATCCGAAATATTCTTCCGTGTCTCACCCTTTGGTGAACAATGCTTTATAAAAAAACAAATTGGGATTACGCCTGACCATCATCACTTATTAAAAATTGCCGTATACAATTGATGAAGATTTAGAGTGCCAAATGCGAAATGGGCACAGAATTTTCTCCAATATTAGCATGATCAAATCAAGTCACTGTTAAAAAATTAAATTTTTTTATTAATATAGAAATTTTTAACTTAAAAAAATCTTCGCATGTTGCTGTTAATCTCTAACTCACACCTTAACTATTTTTTTATAGTTTTATCCATTATATCCATTGTGCGATATAATTAATGCTGACAAATAATGGTTTTAATATACAACTTTTTAAGATAATTTTTACAACTCAGCATGTATTCGAAAACAAATATCTAGATTTTTTTTGAGCAATACAAAATTCATTAGTTTAGGTTCATTGGAGACACACGATCATTTGTCATCATACAAATCATTTGCATTTTCATTATTAACTAACCAAAATAAAATATTGAGGAAAACACAATAACTTTGTAATCAATTTACAATATTTATTTATTTTTTGTACCGTAAACTATATTTGTTTATTTTTGTTTTCTTTCATTTAATTTTTTCTTTTACAAAATGTACCCAACAACAACTACAACAATTGCAAAACAACAATTAAATAAAAAATAAATTCCAAAATATCAATCAAAATCACTTTAAAATTCAGGCTGTTAACACAAATACACGTAATCGAAGTCTTGGTCGTATGAGAAGGCAGCCGCCCCGTCATGGTATTGGTAAGTTTTTGTTGTTTTTTCTTACATTTCGTATCAAATTTAACTCTCTTTCTTGTTTACATACACACACACAAATATCAAATATTTGTTATATATTCCTTTCACTATTTAAACATTGTTTCGCAATATGAGTGTGTATTTTTATTTAATTTTTATTATTGCCTTTCATGTCTTCAATGTTGTAATTATCCCTTCACAAAAAACACCTTAATTTTCATATTTCAATTGCACATTTTGTTCTATATATATTTGTTTTTCATTAATTGTTTAAATTAATTTTTTATTTTTAAAAATTAAAATGTATTCAAATATTCAATATTCATATGTATATGGTGCATGTTGCAACATGTAAATGTTATCGATGTTTAAGTGTGACAATATCTCAAAAAACAGCTGTAAAAATATTTGTATTTATTTTTATATCAGCTTAGTTGCAACATGCATTATAATTATAAGAAAACTTAGTTGTTTATAAAACAAAAGAAATTTCCCAAATTATCCAGAAGGTTCTTAAGAAAGATTTAAATTTTGTCCCTATAACTTCTTTGAAATATTTTGGGCCAAATAATCAAATAAAACGTATAAAACGATAACCTTGAAGCTAAGCAAATATCTCATTGGCATTATTTGTTTGTTAACGTCTGCCCACCAAAACATTTATTGGCAATCCTTATATATTGTATTTCATTTATTTATTATTTGGCTCTAAATATTGCTATATGTGTCACAAAAACTCCTATTCACTATTTCCTCAATCAACAAACACCTTGCTTTCGATCACAAAATTTTTCTCTCAGTGTTAGTGCCCACATGTTTCGACCACTACAACCATTTTAGAAAAAAAAAATTCTCACGAAACAACATGTAAGACTATTAGACATAGCAAATAATATACAGAACCTCCATAGTATTTACTTCAAATCAATATTAAATTTCTTAAGTTAAATCAAGTGAACCTATTCTTCCTAGAACATTTCAGTACCCTACACCGGCAAACAAGACATACAAGCATAAATTTAAAAGTCGACAAATTCCATTAGAAGACATATTATGTTTTTATATATTTTTTGGAATCGGTGGACAATAACCGACCGATTTTAGTATTTTTTAATTAACCCACAAAGCCTATAATATATATATATATATATATATACCCTTCACCACACTATGGTACGGGGTATTATGTATTTGTGCATATGTTTGTAATAGGCAAAAATAATCGAGATAGACCCATGGTTCCTTTTGAGAATATGCATAGAATCACTTTCTGAGTCGATTTATGTATGTCCGACTGTCCATCCGTCCATGTATTTTTGTGAACAAATTCCAGGTCGCATTTATGATCCGATTTGGATGAAATTTTTCACATGTCACTTATTTGGCCCATTGAAATTGGAGCAAATCGGTTCAGATTTAGATATAGCTCCCATATATAGTTTCGTCCGATTTAATGTAAATGGGGTACCAAAGTCACTATATATCTTTCGATTTGCACGAAATTTGGTACGGCCTACTGAATTAGGTCTAGAATGATGTGTGCTTAGTTTCGTGAAAATCGGTTCAGATTTAGATGTAGCTCCCATATATAGTTTCACCCGATTTTAGGTAAATGGACGTACGCAGGCTTCCATACGTACGTCCATGGCTTCCATACATAGTTTCGTCCGATTTTAGGTAAATGCTGCACCAAAGTCTCTGAAAATCATTCGATTTGCACGAATTTTGGCATAGCGTATTGAATTAAGTCTAGAATGAGGTGTACACCTTCTATATATATTTTCGTTCGATTTTAAGATCCACAGCTAGGTCGATTGACACAACGTACTGATATTAATATAAATTACTCTCTGGCAAGTTTGTTTCAAATCGGTTCAGATATAGATATATCGTAGCTTCCATATATAATTTCGATTTATTTATGTTAATTGTAAACCAAATAATCAATAGGTGTCTGATGGAGATTAAATTTTAAACAGTGCAGCATACCGAATAGCGTGATTCAAGTTTGATTTAAATGGATTTACACAAATCTGTCCCACTGTGCGCAAACGACTCTAAACTTGCCCAAATGAAATGAAATTTAGGATAGATTCCATAAAGACATAAAAATCACATATTTAAGTTCGTTCAATTTTATGTCAAAATTTCTTCAAAAAGGCGGCGTCTTTTCGGATACAAATGTAGAATATACCCAAAGTGGTGAAGGGTATCACATAGTCGGTACAGTCCGACTTTACTACTTTCCTTACTGGTTTTTAAATGAAAAATATGGATCATTGTTGTTATACCCTACATCATATGATGTAGTGCGAAATATATTATTGCACAGACGGCAAAATTCTATGACGGCATGAATATTCATGTCCTGTAATATTAAGGAATGTTGCAATTGGCTCACATAACTGGAATCGGCTAACACCTGATGATTTACCATTCCGAGTCCAAAATTGGTCCCTGTCCGTAAGGAAAAATATTTTTCTCGCGGATTGGTTCCTCCGATTATGAATAACTTGAGACGAAATATATGAAATAAATACCCTTTCTAGCACCTTCTGTACCACCCTCGCCAAACTTCACTCAAAATTCTGCTATATCTGCACTCAAATTGATATAGCAGGCTATGCTACCCAGTTTATTATAACATTTTGTCGAAAAAAATTCATTCTAATACAAGTTTTATTTGTAGATGCCCACAACATTTGACCCCATATTCGGAAATTTATATCCAAATGTACGGCTTTGAAATTTTAGATATTTTGGCCTTCCTGTTACATTTACAAACTATTTGTTTCCAAATAAATAAAACCTTTTCAAATTATCGATCAGCATTTTTATATTATTGTACTTCCTCTTCGAAAAAAATAAATTTTAGTCTAGGTAAACAAATACAATATTATTATCCTTGGAATGTTTCCTACCTTTTACTTAAAGAAAGCATAGAAAAAACAAAATAGACATGCAAGCATATTTGCTTGAATTTTCTCAAAATATTGTGAATGATTTTTTTTATTTCATTTTCATTGTCCTTGACTTTTAATTAATTACAAAAACTATATAATTTTCTTAATACTAAGATTTTTACTAACTTAACAAAAAAAAAAAAAAATTATTTATACATGATTTAATGTGTGTTCCTTTCCACTAATAAATTGATATGAAATAATTTGCTATAAACAAACATTTTTTATATGCTTTGTCCCATTACCATTTTGTTTTTTGTTTGTATAGAGATGAGTCCCGAGGAGAACAAATACCATAATTACAACAACTATAATGAAAACTTCATATTTTCTGGAGGTAAAACTTCTACATCATTCTATTATACATATACTAACTACCTACAACTAATTAAAAAGTACATACTAACATCATGGGGAACCCTAAGAATATAACTAGGTTTACACATATACTAACAATATGATGATATTATTTCATTCATTCATTCAATCATCCAGTCCTAGAAATTCATACTTTTCATCATGGCAAGCACTAACCAACACTAATCAATCAATCATTCTTTCATTCCAAGACTATCGTAACACGAATCTATCATCCTAATCTGTTCATCCATTTGACCTGTTTTATGTGACCATTTTTATTATTTTAAATATTTTAGAAAACTGTAACCGTTTGTGTGAGATTTAATTTTGAACATACATTTTCAATATACCCAAATTTAAAAAAAAAAATAATATTTTTCCATATATTTAAGAAAATATATTGTGGCATTATACCACTTTTCCATTTCTTATTACTATATAGTTTAAAGAAACTTATCTTTACCTATGGTCAAGTTAAATCTCACAATTCATGTCCCTTTTAGCTTACTAAAGAAAAAGAAAATAAATATTCTCTCTTGTGTTTTCCTTTCATTTATATTCACTTATTTATCTTTGCCTTTTATGGCAATATTTGTTTCTTTTTCGTTTTATTTTTTCCAGTAACTCAACAACACCGTTCCAATAGTCCACAACACTCCAGTTCGGCCTCATCGCCTGTTATGTCAAATAGTAGTTCTAGTCCAGCACCACCATCCAGCAGTCCATCACCGCAAGAGAGCCCCAAGAATTGTAGTTACATATATCGTGATTGATTGATCACTAATACCAAATCAATGCCACTAATCAAAACAACATCCAACAATACAACAACAACAACCACAACAGATGCAAATGCAGCAGCAACAGATGCGGTGGCAATCGAAGCAGGAACAAATGATGCCACTAATGCTGAAACTGCAATCACCACAGCTAAAACCATAGACGAGCAGAGATCTGCCGCAACAATGCCACTTTGTAAAACAACTACAACAACAAACAACACTGCCAAAAAAACAAACGAACAAACAGCTAAAACTACAACAAAAACAACAACTACAACTAATCATAATAAATTAGAAATGAAACGTAATAGACATAGACACCACAACAGCCATCACAACAACACCAGCAACAACAACACAAACAGTAATCGAAGACATAAAAGCTCGTTGGTTAAATCCGTTCCTGCCACACCTGTACAAGTAAATCCCACAACGAATCATTTTGTGCCATCCTCAACTGATTACAAT
>NW_026875485.1:0-17866 GCF_032173495.1 Musca vetustissima | reverse complement strand
AAGGATTCAGTCGGCAGGCATTGAGTTACTTATTGCGAGCGTACATGGAGTATATTGTATGTGAATGCAGCTAAGTGCTTACCGATGTAATTGTTCGGTATTGGGATTATTATTAAGTCTCAAATGTAAGCTCGCATTTCCTTTAAACCAAACTATGTTGTCAGGGTATTAAAGCTTTGTGCAGCTCCAAGAGTTTGTAACGCCGCAAAATATTGGTCCTAGACCAACTTTTAAGTATACCGATCGTCATATCTCAACTAGCAGAGTCGATCTAGACATGTGTGTCCGTCCGTCTCTCCATTATAATTTGTAAACACGATACAGGCCACAGTTATGGACCAATCTTCGCGAAATTTTGCATGTAGGATTGGTTCTGGCCAATGAAGACCCTTATTGATACCCTTCACCACTTTGGGTAAATTCAACATATGAATCTTAACAGACGTCGCATTTTTGATTTTCACGAAACTTAACACACATCATTCTAGACTTTATTCAGTACGCTGTACCAAATTTCGTGGAAATCGAAAGGTGTACAGAGACTTTGGTACACCATTTTTCTTAAATCGGACGAAAATATATATGGGAGCTATATCTAAATCTGAACCGATTTTCACGAAACTTAGCACACATCATTCTAGGCTTAACTCAGTACGATGTGCCAAGTTTCGTGCAAATCGAAATATATTTAGGGGCTTTTGGTACATTTACCTTAAATCGGACGAAAATTTATATGGGAGCTATATTTAAATCTGAACCGATTTTCACGAAACTTTGCATACATCATTCTAGGCTTAATTCAGTACGCTGTGCCAAATTTTGAGCAAATCGAAAGATATATAGGGACTTTGGTGCACCATTTACCTTAAATCGGACGAAAATATATATATGGGAGCTATATATAAATCTGAACCGATTTTTATGGAACTTAGAACACATCATTCTAGGCTTAATTAAGTACGCTGTGCCAAATTTCGTGCAAATCAAAATATATATAGGGACTTTGGTGCACCATTTATCTTAAATCGGAAGAATATATATCTATATATGGGAGCTATATCTAAATCTGAACCGATTTTCACGAAACTTGGCACAAGTCATTCTAGACCTAATTGAATACGCTTTGCCAAAATTCGTGCAAATGAAATCATTTTCAGAGACTTTGGTGCACCATTTACATGAAATCGGACGAATATATATATATGGGAGCTATATCTACATCTGAACCGATTTTCTCGAAACTTGGCACACATCATTCTAGACTTAATTCTGTACTCTATACCAAATTTCGTGCAAATCTACAGATATGTAGGGTTTTTAGTGCACCATTTACCTTAAATCGGGCAAAAATATATATGGGACCTATATCTAAATCTGAACCGATTTTTTCAATAGGGTTCGTCCTTGGGCCATACAAATGTGCTGTGCCAAATTTCATCCAAATCGGATTATAAATGCGACTTGTACTTTGTTTAAAATTTAACACCAACAGACGGACGGACATGCATAAAGTGACTCAGAAAGTGATTCTATGCATATTCTCAAAAGGAACCATGTGTCTATCTCGTTTCCTTTTGCCTGTTACAAACATGTGCACAAATACATAATACCCTGTACCACAGTGTGGTGAAGGGTATAAAAATGCAAGCCTTATTGCAAGTGTAGAAAATTTCTACTAGAAATATTGGTATGCCTCGAAGTTACTCTTTATCAAATCCACGCCTTATGTAAGCCACTGAAAAATATTCTTTAAAAATCCAAGCCTTATGTAAGCCACTGTATTCAATATTCTTTAAAAATCCACATTTCATGTAGGTCCTGAAAAATATTAAAAACAAACACGCCTGTGAAAGATCCTTAAAAATCCACGACTTATTTTTATACCCTCCACCATAGTATGGAGGATATATTAGTTTTGTTTTTTTCCGTTTGTAACGCATCGAAATAATCATTTCCGACCCTATAAGGTAAATATAATCTTGATCAGCGTAAAATTCTATGACGATCTAAGTATGTCCGTCTGTCTGATGTAATCACTCTAGCCTCTAAAACAATTTTTGGTAAAGATCGGTTAATATTTAGGGGATGAAATGGTCAAATACTTAATTTTTGTCGGTTTTTCTGGTCGCTTTTTTGGTAAAGATCGGTTAATATTTAGGGGATGAAATGGTCAAATACTTAATTTTTGTCGGTTTTTCTGGTCGCTCTAGGGGCCAGTTTTTCTGGTCGGTCTAGCCTCTAAAACAATTTTTGGTAAAGATCGGTTAATATTTAGGGAAATATTTGGTCGCTCTAGAGGCCGCAATTATAGCCCACACATCTCGATTTTTTCTGCACAGAGAAGGGTATTGGCCCAAACAATAAGCATGCCTGTTGTTTTGATAAAGATCGGTCAATGTTTAGCGGGTCAAATGGACCCTGACTTTTGTGTGAAAAACGACAAAATTTGTATTCTGTAGCGTATATATTTACCCCTGAAGGACATAGACCCGAGAAGTTGATAGTATATACAAGAGGAGTGGTTGGCCTTTAAATTGATACCAATTATATTGTCGTATGTACTCGGATGTGGGAATTACACGTAAATATTTACAGGTGCGTACGTATTCCGATATTATTTAATAAACCATTACCACACTAGAGGGCGGAAATATAGCGCTGATCGTTTTGAAATTTTCCATGACGATCCAGGTATGGTCGAGACAATGCCTATAATTTTCGGTGATGATCTGATAAAAATATTGGGATGAAGTGGACCCAATCTTAATTTTTTCCGTTTTTTTGAGTTTTTTTCGAGTCTATCTATAGGTCACAATTATAACCCGAACATTACAACACAACCTACGGTGAAGGGAATCTGGACAATTAGAAGGGATGTGCTGAAGATTGGGAAAATTCGGAAATATGTCAGCGTATGAAAGAGGTGCTGTTGATCTCTAATCGGTCAAGAGGCTGTAAATATCACAAACTATTGCCCAGGCTCGAAATAAACATTCGCAGATATTTAGATCTCTGTGGTAGTCCGACTATACTGCTCCGCTCACTGGTTTTAAATATTTTTAGTACTCATCAAGGGTGTGAATTGTTAAAAATATATATTTTAAGGATTACCAATAGTATGGAGTTTTTAGAAATATTTTTCAAGGATCATCACTAAAATACCAACGTTTCTGGAATACATATTTTCGTCCTCCAATTTGCCATTTTTCCCGTAAACCACTTTCACATTCTAATTTTAAATAGATTCGACATTTTTCAAAACTAATTTCTCAAGGAAAATAATTCTTAAGAGTCCTTTAAATCCTTTCGGCAAATATTTCATCCCTTCCCTGCTGTTTTGCCTTTATCCTGGATTATAATTTGTGGTTAACATAAAGACATTTATCACCGTTAGACCATTTATATCCACGGTAATTCGCGGTCTTAAATACCAACATTAGAACAAACATGTGTTCAAAACTAGTACCAGTGATGTTGGATGCCGAACATGACATATGTTTGTGTATCTGTATGTCCATCTGCCCCCCGCCTGTTTTGTTCCTGGGCAATAAAGTAAAGCATATTACACCGTTATCCAGATTAACTTCGTGTACAAATGTTTGCTTTAGACAACTTGATTTGCGGGCAGAGAGACACATTTTGTGGGTGTGGGTGTAGGCGCGAGTTGGAGTGATGTGAGTCGAGCGTGTACATCAAACCATTATCACGACCATCACCTTCGTTCGCCTGCCATATTTTGCCTACATTCGCAAATACATCACTTTTGCGACAAAATGAAGATTGATAACAGGGCGACAAACTATTTTATATTCCGAACCAAACGATTTTCAAAACCATTAAAATGGGATCAAATTCTGAATTGATGATAACGGTTTTTCGGGGGGAGTCGAGTCTATATGTGAGCATCATTGTACGCATAGTAAAGGTAAGTTTCTGTATGTGTGCTGATGATGTCAGGAAGTGAATAGATGCTGATTTCTTTTAGCCTATTTAATGGAATGCATGAATTATGGCCTGAGCAGTCAAAGGTTGTGATGGTATGTGCCACAGTCAAACTCAAAAAGTAGAAAAGGAAAAGAAGCAGAAAAAGGTGAGTCTTTAGGTGGCAGTTACATATACAAGCCATCCAACAGCTGAATCAAAGAATATTTCTCTTCAATTGACAGTTAACATTTGGCAAATTTAAGGCATACCTTCATGCATACTTATACCCTTCACCACACTGTGATGCAGGGTATTATATCTTTGTGCATATATCTGTAACATGTAAAAGCAAACGAGATAGACACATGGTTCCTTTTGAGAATACGCATAGAATCACT
This sequence comes from Musca vetustissima, assembly GCF_032173495.1. Taxonomy (NCBI): domain Eukaryota; kingdom Metazoa; phylum Arthropoda; class Insecta; order Diptera; family Muscidae; genus Musca; species Musca vetustissima. The sequence goes on along the minus strand of NW_026875485.1, from coordinate 13,544 downwards.
GTCTAAGTCGATTTATGCACGTCCGTCCGTCTGTCCATGTTAAATTGTAAACCAAGTACAGGTCGCATTTATGATTCGAATTGGATGAAATTCTGCACAGTTCATTTATTTGGCCCAAGGACGAACCCTATCGAAATTGAGAAAAATCTTTTCAGATATAGATCCCATATATATTTTCGTCCGATTTGGGGTAAATGGTGCATCAAAGTCCCTGTATATTTTTCGATTTGCACCAAATTTGGCACGGCGTGCTGAAGTAAGCCCTTAATGATTTGTACTATATTTCGTTAAAATCGGTTCAAAGTTAGATAAAGCTCCCATATATATGTTCGTCCGTTTTAAGGTAAATGGTGCAACAAAGACCCTATATATCTTTTGATATGCACAAAATTTGGAACAGCGTACTGAATAAAGTCTAGAGTAATGTGTGGTAGGGTTCGTGGAAATCAGTACAGATTTAGTTATAGCTCCCATATTTATTTTCGTCCGATTTTATGTAAATGGTGCACCAAAGTCTCTATATAAGGCTAGTCTAATGATGTGTCTAGATTATGTGTGGTAGGGTTCGTGAAAATCGGTTCAGGTTTAGATATAGCTCACATATATAAGCCCAGAAGTAAGCCCAGAATGATGTGTGCTATGTTTCGTGAAAATCGGTTCAGATTTAGATATAACTCCCATATATATTTTCCTCCGATTTTATGTAAATGGTGTACCAAAGTCCCTATATGTCTTTCGATTTGCAAAAAATTTGGCATAGCGTAATTAATGATGTCTAGAATGATGTGTGCAAAGTTTCCTCAAAATCGGCCCAGATTTAGATATAGCTCTCATATATATTTTCATCCGATTTTATGTAAATGGTGTACCATAGTCCACATACATCTGTCGATTTACACGAAATTTGGCATATCGTACTGAATTAAGAGTAGAATAATGTGTGTTAAGTTTCCTGAACATCGGTCCAGATTTAGATATAGCTCCCATATATATTTTCGTCCGATTTAATGTGAATGGTGTACCAAAGTCCCTATATATCTTTCGATTTGCACGAAATTTTACACAGCGTAATGAATTAGGTTTAGAATGATGTGTGTTAACTTTCCTGAAAATCGGTCCAGATTTAAATATAGCTCACATATATATTTTCGTCCGATAGATAAATGGTTCATCAAAGACCCCAAGGTAGGCCGATTGACAAAAAATTTGGCACAACGTATCTGACCAAATGAAAAATTTAGTATAGGTTGCAGGATGACATGTTTATGGATCCATTTTTATACCCTTCACCACACTGTGGTACAGGGTATTATGTCTTTGTGCATATGTTTGTAACAGGCAAAAATAATCGAGATAGACCCATGGTTCCTTTTGAGAATATGTATAGAATCACTTTCTGAGTCGATTTGTGCATGTCCGTCCGTCCGTCTGTCCATGTTAAATTGTAAACAAAGTACAGGTCGCATTTATGAACCGAATTGGATGAAATTTGGCACAGCTAATATATTTGGCCCAAGGGCGAACCCTTGTTGAACTAGGAAAAATCGGTTCAGATATAGCTCCCATATATATTTTCGTCCGATTTAATGTAAATGATGCACCAAAGACCCTATATATCTTTCGATTTGCACAAAAATTTCGCACGGCGTGCTGAAGTAATTCCAGAATGATGTGTGCTATGTTTCGAGAAAATCGGTTCAAATTTAGATAAAGCTCCCATTTATAGTTTCGTCCGATTTAAGGTAAATGGTGCACACAAAGTCCCTACATACCATTCGATTTGCATGAAATTTGGCATAGAGTACTGAATTTGGTCCAGAATGACGTGTGCTAAGTTTCGTGAAAATCCGTCCAGATTTAGATATAGCTCCCATACATATTTTCGTCCGATTTAAGGTAAATGGGGCACAAAGTCCCTTCATATCATTCGATTTGCATGAAATTTGGCACAGAGTACTGAATTAGGTCCAGAATGATGTGTGCCAAGTTTCGAGAATATAGGTTCAGATTTAGATATGGCTCACATATATATGTTCGTCCGATTTAAGGTAAATGTTGCACAAAGTCTCTTCATACCATTCGATTTGCATGAAATTTGGCACAGTGTGCTGAATTAGGTTCAGAATGATGTGTGCCAAGTTCAGATTTAGATATAGCTCACATATATATGTTCGTCCGATTTAAGGTATTAAGTCTAGAAGGATGTATGCTAAGTTTCCTGAAAATCGGTTCAGGTTGAGATATAGCTCCCATATATATTTTTGATCGAATTTAGGTAAGTGGTGCAACAAAGTCCGTTTATATCCTTTAATTTGTACGAAATTTGGCATAACGTACGAAATTAAGTCAGGAGTAATTTGTGTCAAGTTTCTTGAAAATCGGTTCAGATTTATATATAGCTCTTATATATATTTTTGTCCAATTTAGGCAAATTGAACCCCAAAATCCCTTTATATCCTTCGAATTGTGCGAAATTTGGCATAACGTACTAAATTAAGTCTAGAGTGATGTGTGTTAAGTTTCCTGAAAATCGGTTCAGGTTGAGATATAGCTCCCATATATATTTTTGTCCGACTGTATGTAAATGGTGTACCAAAGTCCCAATATAACTTTCCATGTGCGCGAAATTTGGCATAACGTGCTGAATTGAGTCAAGAATAATTAGTGGTAAGTTTCGGAAAAATCGGAAAAATCATATTCCGATTCACGCCTGTGGTAGATGCTCAAAAACATAATTTTATAAAATCCACGACGGTATATACTCGAAAAAATATCTTTAAATAATCTACGCCTAAAGTAGACACTCAAAGTAAGTTTTTTTTCTTTCCAAATCAAGCTCTTCTCTTCTCTTCCCTCCCCTTCCATCTTTGTCTTCGAATGTAATTAAAATTTTATCCAATTTAATGTGCATTCAATTATCTAAAGTTTATAAAATATTGCTGACTAGCTTGCTTTACATTTAATTTGTTATGCTTAACTGCAAATACTTGAGAAATATTTACGCCTTGGACTTCCCTCCATTACCTCTCTCTCTTTCCTTGTCTTCCTGTAAGTAAAAATTCCAAAACTTTTGAATAGAATAACAAACCGGCCGGAAGTAAGATGGATACACAAAATACAATTGCCATAACAATGAAATCAAATTAAATTTTTGGCAAACATACAGAATAATACAAATGGATGTGCGTCTGGGGTGTGTGTGTGTATGTGTGAAACATTAGTCAAACAGACATGGCAACGTAGACAACATCAACGTAACCGGACCATCTACTTACTGGCATTTGTACATTATATCCCTTTACTTATGATTGTTATTTATTATTCTACACTCTTGGGGCACACTCACACACACAAACACATACATGGTAAGCCATAGTATGTGTCTAGAATTTCTATTCCCCTACGACCACACAAGTTGAGTTTTATTACTTTTTAGAGTTCCCGGAAATGTAACCATATCTATTGTAAAAGTTTTGGTTTCGTAGCTTGGCCAGCAATAAACGAACAGCATTTTATAACAACATGGCACTACGAAAATATCCTTTGCACCAGGATTTGCCAGTTTTTTGTGTGAACAATTTAAAATTCTACAAAAACAACAAGTCCTTATAGAATGCCATTAAATAGTGTCTTCTTTGCAATAATGTTTGGTATTGTAATGATAACTACATTCCATTTTGCAACAATAAGAGGTTGAGGTAGAGGGGTTGTGGGGTAAATTAGGGAAAGGGGTGTTGTAATATGATTTTATATAATTGCAATTGTTTATACCCTTCACCACACTGTGGTACAGGGTATTATGTCTTTGTGCATATGTTTGTAACAGGCAAAAGGAAACGAGATAGACACATGGTTCCTTTTGAGAATATGCATAGAATCACTTTCTGAGTCGATTTATGCATGTCCGTCCGTCCGTCCGTCCGTCCGTCCGTCTGTCCGTCTGTCCGTCTGTCCATGTTAAATTGTAAACAAAGTACAGGTCGCATTTATGATCCGAATTGGATGAAATTTGGCATAGGTCACTTATTCGGCCCAAGGACGAACCCTATTGAAATTGGGAAAAATCGGTTCAGATTTAGATATAGCTCCCATATATATATTTAACCGATTTAATGTAAACGGTCCCTATATATCTTTCGATTTGCACGAAATTTGGTACAGTCTAATCATTTAGGTCTAGAATGATGTCTGCTAAGTTTCGTGAAAATCGGTCCAGATTTAGATATAGCTCCCATATATAGTTTCGTCCGATCTCATGTAAATGGTGCCCCAAGGTCCCTATATATCTTTTGATTTGCACGAAATTTGGTATAACGTGCTGAATTAAGCCTAGAGTGATTTCTGCCAAGTTTGGAGAAAATCGGTCCAGATTTAGATATAGCTCCCATATATAGTTTCGTCCGATTTCATGTAAATGGTGCCCCAAAGTCCCTATATATCTTTCGATTTGCACGAAATTTGGTACAGCCTAATCATTTAGGTCTAGAATGATGTCTGCCAAGTTTCGTGAAAATCGGTCCAGATTTAGATATAGCTCCCATATATAGTTTCGTCCGATTTCATGTAAATGGTGCCCCAAAGTCCCTATATATCTTTTGATTTGCACGAAATTTGGTATAACGTGCTGAATTAAGCCTTGAGTGATGTATGCCAAGTTTGGAGAAAATCGGTCCAGATTTAGATATAGCTCCCATATATAGTTTCGTCCGATTTCATGTAAATGGTGCCCCAAAGTCCCTATATATCTTTCGATTTGCACGAAATTTGGTACAGCCTAATCATTTAGGTCTAGAATGATGTCTGCCAAGTTTCGTGAAAATCGGTCCAGATTTAGATATAGCTCCCATATATAGTTTCGTCCGATTTCATGTAAATAGTGCCCAAAGTCCCTATATATCTTCTGATTTGCACGAAATTTGGCATAACGTACTGAATTAAGCCTAGAGGGATGTCTGCCAAGTTTGGAGAAAATCGGTCCAGATTTAGATATAGCTCCCATATATAGTTTCGTCCGATTTCATGTAAATGGTCCACCAAAGTCGCTAAATATCTTCCGATTTGCACGAATTTTGGCATAACGTACTGAATTGAGTCTAGAATGATGTCTGCCAAGTTTCGTGAAAATAGGTCCTGATTTAGATATAGCTCCCATATATAGTTTCGTCCGATTTCATGTAAATGGTGCACCAAAGTCCCTATATATCCTTCGATTTGCACGAAATTTGGCATAACGTACTTAATTGAGTTTCGTCCGATTTGATGTAAATGGTCCACCAAAGTCGCTAAATATCTTCCGATTTGCACGAATTTTGGCATAACGTACTGAATTGAGTCTAGAATGATGTCTGCCAAGTTTCGTGAAAATAGGTCCTGATTTAGATATAGCTTCCATATATAGTTTCGTCCGATTTCATGTAAATGGTGCCCCAAAGTCCCTATATATCTTTCGATTTGCACGAAATTTGGCATAACGTACTTAATTGAGCCTAGAATGATGTCTGCCAAGTTTCGTGAAAATCGGTCCAGATTTAGATATAGCTCCCTTTTATTATAGATTGATTTTAAGTAATTGACGTACTAAGGAACCAATTGGAATAAAACGTTCTGAAAGTTGTATAACCTAACCTGTGACAAGTTTGTTTGAAATCGCTCAATATTTGGATAGAGCTTCCATATATATTTTCGCCCGATTTCTAGTAAATTGGGCATCAAACTCCTCATGTTAGTCAGATTGACATCAAATTTTGCACAACTTAAAAAATTGAGCATAGAATTACGTAGTTGCGTTTTCTAGAAGTGCAGACATAGCCCAACGGATGACCTATTTATATTTGTTTGAAGTCGATTGACATACTTTATGGATAGATCTAGGTAGATTCACATTTAGATAAATATCACATTTTTTTCATCCAATTTTATGTTATAGTCCTGCTTAATATACCCATAGTGGTGAAGGGTATCATATAGTCGGCCCCGTCCGACTTTACTACTTTCCTTACTGGTTTTTTTTTCAGTATTTGTATTATTAGAGGGTTATTGTTATATTTTGAAATTGTAGACTATTTATACCCTACACAACTATGTTGTCAGGGTATTATAGCTTTGTGCAGCCCCAAAAGTTTGTAACGCCGCGAAATGTTGGTCCTAGAGCCACCTTTCAGTATACCGATCATCATATCTCGTCGATCTAGACATGTGTGTCCGTCTGTCCATTATAATTTGTAAACACGATACAGGCCACAGTTATGGACCAATCTTCACGAAATTTTGCATGTAGGCTGGGTTCGGTCCAATGAAGACCCCTATTGTTTTTGATAAAGATCGGTCAATATTTAGGGGATGAAATGGACCAAATACTAAATTTTTGTCGGTTTTTCTGGTCGCTCCAGAAGCCGCAGTATTGGTCCAAACTTCGTGAAATTTTACATGGAGAAGGGGATCGGGCTTAAGAAAAAGCATGCCTGTTTTGATAAAGATCGGTAATTATTTAGCGGGTCAAATGGACCCTGACTTTTGTGTGAAAAATTACAAAATGTTTATTCTGTATATACTTGCTCCTGAAGGACATATACCCGAGAAGTTGATAGTATATCCAAGAGGAGTTGTTGACCTTCAAATTGATACCAATTATATGGCTGTATGTACTCTGATGTGGTAAGTTATACGAGTTATACGTAATTAGGTAAAGATGGCTATGTGCATAGTATTACTATTACTCCATTAGAGGATGGAAATGTCGCGCTGATCGCTTTGAAATTGTACATGAATTTCCGATTATGGTCAAAGACGACGCCTATAGTTTTCGGTGAAGTTGAGATTTCACTCAGGAGGTGCAATAAAGCGAAGACTTTAATTGTGTCAGATTTTCTAGTCGCTCTTGAGGCAATTATTATATGCAGAACATCACATATTTTACAAGGTGAAGGGGATCTTACCAACTACTTAGAGCGGTTGTTTAGATGATGATCGGTCAATTTTCCGAGGGTCAAATCAACCAAAACCTAAAGTGACCATTTTTTATACCCTCCACCATAGTATGGAGGGTATATTAGTTCTGTTTTTCCGTTTGTAACGCATCGAAATAATCATTTCCGACCCTATAAAGTATATATATTCTTGATCAGCGTAAATTTCTAAGACGATCTAAGCATGTCCGTCTGTCTGTTGTAATCACTCTAGCGTCTAAACGAATTGAGATAGAGCCCCAAAATTTTGCATAGAGTCTTTTGTTTGCAGGCAGGTCAAGTTCAATGATGGGCTATATCGGTCCACGTTTAGTCATAGCTCCCATATAAGGGTACCTCCCAAATTTCAGTATTTTGAGGTTCTTGAGCGCGTTTTTCAACCGAATTCGCTGAAATTTCGTACATTGGGTTCTTATTGGGTACCAAATGTCCCCACTAAAAAATATATATAGGTCCACTTTTTCTGGTAGCCCCCATATAAGGGTACCTCCCCATTTCCAGTTTTTGAGGAGTTTTGACCGGATTTTTTCACCGAATTGGCTGAAATTCGGTACTTTGAGTTCTTATTGTGTAGCAAATCTTTGTACTAAAAATTATAAATATAGGTCAACTTTTTCGGGTAGCCCCCATATAAGGGTACCCCCCAATTGTCGGTATTTTAGGGTTCTTGGGCGCGGTTTTCAACCGAATTCGCTGAAATTTGGTACATGGGGTTCTTATTGGGTACCAAATTTCCCCTCTAAAAATTGTAAATATAGGTCAACTTTTTCTGGTAGCCCCCATATAAGGGTACCTCACAATTTCCAGGATTTGGGTGGTTTTGACCGCATTTTTTCATCTAATTGGCTATAATTTAGTAATTTGAGTTCTTATTGGGTAGCAAATCTCTTCACAAAAAATTAAAAGTATAGGTCAATTTTCGGGTAGCCACCATATAAGGGTACCCCCAATTTTCGATATTTTGAGGTTCTTAAGCGTGTTTTTCAACCGCATTCGCTGAAATTTGGTATTTTGTAGTCGTATATGGTAACAAATCTCCCCACCAAAAATTATTAATATTCACCGCTTTTTAGGGGTAGTCCCCATATAACCCATATAACCCCCTTTTTATACCCTTCACCACACTGTGGTACAGGGTATTATGTCTTTGTGCATATGTTTGTAACAGGCAAAAGGAAACGAGATAGACACGTACTGAATTAGGTCCAGAATGATGTGTGCCAAGATTCGGGAAAATCGGTTCAGATTTAGATATAGCTCCCATATATAGTTTCGTCCGGTTTAAGGTAAATGGTGCACCAAAGTCCCTCTATATCTTTCGATTTGCATGAAATTTGGCACAGAGTACTGGATTAGGTCCAGAATGATGTATGCCAAGTTTCGAGAAAATCGGTTCAGATTTGTATATAGCTCCCATATATAGTTTCGTCCGATTTAAGGTAAATGGGGCACCAAAGTCCCTCTATATCTTTCGATTTGCATGAAATTTGGCATAGCGTACTGAATTAAGTCTAGAATGATGTCTGCCAATTTTTGTCAAAATCGGTCCAGATTTAGATATAGCTCCCATATATAGTTTCGTCCGATTTCATGTAAATGGTGCACCAAAGTCCCTATATATCTTTCGATTTGTACGAAATTTGGCACTACGTACTGAATTGAGCCTAGAATGATGTCTGCCAAGTTTCGTGAAAATCGGTTCAGATCTAGATATATATTTTTTCGTCCGATTTAATTTAAATAATGTGCTAAAGTTCTTATGTTGCATAGCGTACTAAATTTAGTCCAGAATTTTGTGTGCCAAGTTTCGTAAAAATCAGTTGAGATTTAGATATAGCTGATATGAAATAATTGACGCACCAAGAAACCAATATATGGCTGATAGGATATAAACGTACCGGAATTAGTATAACTTAACCTGTGACGTGTTTCGTTGAAATCGTTTCATATTTGGGTATTGCTTCCATATATATTTTCGTCCGATTTTAAGTAAAGTGAACATCAAACTCCTCATGTTTGTCAGATTGACATCAAATTTTGCACATCGTACAAAATTGAGTCTAGAATAACGTAGTTACGTTTTCTAGACGTACCGACATAGCCCAACGGATGACCTATTGACATTTGTTTGAAGTCGATTTTCATACTTTTGTCCCAAAACGAATGACATGTCACATATTTTATTTCATCCAATTTCATGTTAATAATGCTGTTTAATATACCCATAGTAGTGAAGGGTATCATATAGTCGGCCCCGTATGACTTTACTACTATCCTTATTGGTTTCTATTTTCAAATTCCTCAAATTCATAGTTTTCATATTATTCCTCTTAAACATTTATGTCTTCGTGGTTGTGTTAAGGTAATTTTGTGGTTCACATATTTGCAACATTTGTCCATAACCAATTTCGAACATCTTGGCCAATAACTGGGAAAATTTGACCACAATAAATGCTATTCATGTTAAGAAATATTCAGACACACATACGCACACAATCGTATATACATACATATGCATATCTGTGTATTTATTGTACAGCATGACAAAATGATGATGCGATGAAGTTGTCTCCATTTGGCATGGCCAAGTGCCAATTTAGCCACCAAGCAGCATAAGCAAAAAAAATCGAAGCAACTACCACGATATTCTTCTTCATGTCTACGTATATTGAGATAATAAAGTCATGCATATTAGACGTAGAGCCGTTTCCTGGCCATGACACTTTGTTGTCAAATAGTTTTCAGCAAATATGTACATATTTATGTAGACATAAAGAAACATTGAGCAAAAGAGAGAGAGAGAGAGAGAGGTGAACAATATACAATAAAAAAAGTGAGCGGAGCAGTATAGTCGGAGGGGGCCGACTGGTCGCGACCACATGATACCCTACACAACTTCCATGAAAATCTAACTTTCTGTGGTTCTATATTCTGAGATTGGGCAATATTTTGCGATATTTTCACACTTTTGACTGGCTCGGAGTTAGAAAATGTTACTAATAATAAGTACAGTCCCTCTAATTACTTGTCCAGATTCCCTTCACCCTGGGTTGTGTTGTGATGTTCGGCTTTCGACTCGAAAAGTACAAATAATTAAGTTTTCGGTCCACTTCATCCGAAAAATTATTATCTGATCATCGCCTAACATTTTAGGCGTTGTCCTTTACAATAACTGGAACCTCGTGGAACATTTCAAACCGATCAGGCTATATATCCGCCCTAAAGTGTGGTAATAGTTTACTAAATAATATCTGAGTACGTAAGCACCTGTAAATATTTAAGTGTAATTCCCGCATCCGAGTGGATATACTATCAACTTGGATATACTATCAACTTCTCGGGTCTATGTCCTTCAGGAGTAAATATATACACCATAGAATATAAATTTTGTATTTTTTCACACAAAAGTCAGGGCCCATTTGACCTGCTAAATATTGACCCATCTTTGTAAAAACAGACATGCCTATTCTTTGGTCGAGCTGTTTGGGCCATAATTGCGGCCTCTGGAGCGACCAGAAAACCCGACAAAAATAAAGTTTTTGGTCCATTTGATCCCCTAAATATTAATCGATCTTTATCAAAAACAATATGGGTCTTCATTGGACAGAACCCAGCCTACATGCAAGATTTCGTGCAGATTGTCCATAACTGTGGCCTGTATCGTGTTTACAAATTATCATGGACAGACGGACGGACGGACACACATGTCTAGATCGACTCAGCTAGTCGAGATATGACGATCGGTATACTTAAAGGTGGGTCTAGGACCAATATTTCGCGGCGTTACAAACTTTTGGGGCTGCACAAAGCTATAATACCCTGACAACATAGTTGTGTAGGGTATAAAAAAAGGTTGCCTTTGCTCAATATTTGTTGTGGATTTTTTAAAAATATTTTTTTCTAGTAGCTACCATAGGCATGTATTTTCATGCCTTTCACTACACTGTGGTACAGGGTACTATGTCTTTGTGCATATGTATGTATCATGCAAAAGGAAACGAAAAATTTATGCATGTCCGTCGTTGGTACAGCTCATTTGTTTGCCCCCAGGACGAACCCGATTGAAGTGGGCAAAATCGGTTTAGATTTTGATATAGATCCCATATATATTTTCGTCCGATTTTATGTTTATGGTACACCAAAGTCCCTATATAACTTTCGATTTGCACGAAATTTGTTACAGCGTACTGAATTGAGTCTAGAATGATGTACGCTAAGTTTCGTAAAAATCGGTTCAGATTTAAATATAGCTCCCATATATACATTCGTCCGATTTTATGTAAATGGTGCACCAAAGTCCCTATATAACTCTCGATTTGCACAGTGTACTGAATTGGGTCGAGAATGAAGTGTGCTAAGTTTCATGAAAATCGATTCAGGTTTAGATATAGCTCCCATATATATTTTCGTCCAATTTTTATAAATGTTACACCAAACTCCCTATATAACTTTCGGTTTGCACGAAATTTTGCATAGGTTGACACCTCCTCTACAACTTTTGCCAATCCTAAGCTCAAAATAAATATTCCCGAAACTTTTTCTATTGGCAATTCTAAATGCAAATATCACAGAAAAGAATGTTGGTTTCCGAATTTCAAAAAAATACTTTAACTCAAATTTTATTTCGCTAAAATAAATATGACTACAAATCGATGTGATTGATTTGTAGTCATATTTAGTTACCACGTAGAAATAAAGAAGAAACAAATAAAGAAAATAGCTCGTTTAACTGAAATCAATTTAACTTTATTTTTGGGTGATTGAAATACAAATAAACCATCAGCAGGAGACAGAGAGAAGTAAAGAGAAGGATAGGGAGAGAGAATGAACAACCACGATATACCACTTAAATTGTGCCAATAAAACTTTTGCCAGTTTCAAATAACCAAAAACTGAAAAAAATCCAAACCAATAACCCAGACCTGAGGCAAGACATAAGAGAAAGAGAATAAAGGACGAGGCAGGACAGATGCGACGACAACAATTGTCTAAAAGGAATATTTATGATAACAGCGACATAAGTAACAAAATGCAATGCAATCCAGGACATAAATTTGCCCAAAACAGGCAACTTCACAGCTCCAACCAACTCCTCACACTCACACTCTCCTTTTCTCTTACTCTTTTTCTCTCTCCACTCTTTAGAGACACTAAATCGAACGTTTTGCAAAACCAAAAAATCTATATTGAATCTTTTGACATTTGTGTTGAAATTTTGGGAGGAATCATTTGGCAGCACCCAAGAACGACAACTTAAAGTTGGAACAATGAATGTGGCATAGCATGATCTAACTGGGGTTTTGTGTTACTCTCCTCCGATAGTTTATGGTCAAAAAAAAGTTTAGATTGTTGACTACTTTGTCCGAGCAAGAAATAATTTTTGGATTGTGAATGAAATAGTTTTCGTGCCGAAACTCCAATTGATGCCAAAGTGGTAGGTTAAGGAGTCGGCGTCAGTGCATGATGAATCCTAACAGCCGTCGAATTTTTGAAGAACCATTAACATGAAAATGGATCCATAAATATGACATTCTGCAACCTATATTACATTTTTTTAGTTGGTCAGATACAGCGTTGCTTCAAGCTAACTTCAGTACGTTGTGCCAAATTTTTTGTCAATCGGCCTACCTTGGGGCTTCTAGACCTAATTCAGTACGCTGTGCCAAATTTCGTGCAAATCGAAAGACGTAAAGGGACTTTGGTACACCATTTACCTTAAATCGGACGAAAATATATATGTTAGCTAAATCTAAATCTCGACCGATTTTCTGGAAACTTAACACACATCATTCTAGACAAAATTTATTACGCTGTGCCAAATTTCTTGCAAATCGAAAGATGTATAGGGACTTTGGTACACCATTTACAATAAATCGGACGAAAATATATATGGGAGCTATATCTAAATCTGGACCGATTTTTTGGAATCTTAGCACGTATCATTCTAGGCATAATTCAGTACGCTGTGCCAAATTTCATGCAAATCGAATGATGTATAGGGACTTTGGTACACCATTTACCTTAAATCGAACGAAAATATATATGGGAGCTGTATCTAAATCTGAACCCATTTTTTCCAATTTCAATCAGGTTCGTCCTTGGGCCAAATAAGTAACCTATGCCAAATTTCATCCAATTCGGATCATAAATGCGACCTGTACTTTGTTATACCCTTCACCACACTGTGGTACAGGGTATTATGTCTTTGTGCATATATTTGTAACAGGCAAAAGGAAATGAGATAGACACATGTTTCCTTTTGAGAATATGCATAGAATCACTTTCTGAGTCGATTTATGCATGTCCGTCCGTCTGTAGATGTTAAATTGTAAACAAAGTACAGGTCGCATTTACTATCCGGAATTGGATGAAATTTGGCACAAGTCACTTATTCGGCCCAAGGACGAACCCTATTGAAATTGGGAAAAATCGGTTCAGATTTAGATATAGCTCCCATATAAATATTTAACCGATTTAATGTAAACGGTCCCTATAGATCTTTCGATTTGCACGAAATTTGGTACAGCCTAATCATTTAGGTCTAGAATTATGTCTTACAGAAATTTCATGAAAATCAGT
>NW_026875484.1:0-18029 GCF_032173495.1 Musca vetustissima | reverse complement strand
AACATTAAATTAAACATGCCACTCTGCAACCTATACTAAATTTTGGTCAGATATAGAGTTGCTTCTTACAATGGGACAAAATTATGTAAATAAATTTAGAGCAAATAATCGAAATCTAATCCGATTTCATTGAAACTTGTCAGATGTTAGGTTGCACTTATTTCAAATCGAAGGATATATTGGAACTTTGATGCACCATTTAAATAAAATCGGACGAAAATATAGATTGGAGCTATACCTAAATCTGAACCGATTTTTACGAAATTTAACGCACATCGTTCTAGACTTAATTCAGTACGCTTTGCCCAATTTCGTGCCAACCGGAGGATATATAGGGACTTTGGAGCACTATTTAGCTAAAATCTGAAATATATATGGAGGCTATATCTAAATCTGAACCGATTTTCACGAAAATTAACACACTTCTTTCTAGACTCAATTCAGTATTCTATGCCATACTGAATTAAGTCTAGAAAGAAGTATGAAAGTATATAGGGTCTTTGGTGCACCATTTACCTTAAATCGGACGAAATTATATATGGGAGCTATTATATCTAAATCGGAACCGATTTTTTACGAAATTGAACACACATCTTTCCAGGCTTAATTTAGTACGCTTAACCCTACGGTCAATAACCGGGTACATTTGTACCTTTTTTGAATAAAAGTGCTGTAAAATTTTTAATAATGGAGATATTTTGATCAAATTTTGAGGAATCATTCCTGAGGTATTTTCACACATAATCGAAGAAAAAAATTATAAATATTTTCCAAATATATAATTTTTAAAATTTTTTAAAGTTATTACCTACGTAGATCAATAACCGTGGTACATTTGTACCCATAAAAAGATAGCTCTGTAACTCATTAAAAAATTGGACTATCGTGAGGTTTTTTGTTTTAAATTAGTCTATACGGATCTGATCTAGATGTAGGAATACAAAATTATATATACATTAAAATAATATATATTTAAATACATGCTTAAATGATAATCTATCTAAAACAATCATAGTAAATTCGTTATAGCTTTCGAATGGGTTAAGCTTTTTAGTTATTTTTTTATTGGGATCTTATTTAGGTGTTCCTCAACCCCTCTGCCAATTTTTGTGGCCCTAGACAACATGGGGCCATCAGGGCGACTCGTGGAAGTCAGAAATTATCCAATTATTCTTCATATTGGGCCTGAAACTTTTTCTATAATCGAATTAGTCTGATTTATTACAATCTTAAATTGGCGTAAATATATAAATTATCATTAAATAACGTTTTAAAGTATTAAAAAGTGTTAAAAATGCGCCAATCACAATCTCTAAACTCACAAAATATGAATAATTGGCAATAATAATTGTTTTATTCCCTGTATACCAAAGGAAAACCAGGGTAGTTTCTGACTTCCACGAGTCGCCCTGATGGCCCCATGTTGCCACAAAAATTTGCAGAGGGGTTGAGGAACACCTAAATAAGATCCCAATAAAAAAATAACTAAGAAAACTTGACCCATTCGAAAGCTATAACGAATTTACTATGATTGTTTTAGATAGATTATTATTTAAGCATGGATTTAAATATATATTATTTTAATGTATATATAATTTTGAGTTCCCACATCTAGACCAGATCCGCATAGACTAATGTAAAACAAAAAACCTCACGATAGTCCAATTTTTTAATGAGTTACAGAGCTATCTTTGGATGGGTACAAATGTACCACGGTTATTGATCTACGTACACTTTTTTGGTTATTGACCGTAGGGTTAATTCCGTATGATATGCCAAATTTCGTGCAAATCGAATGATATATAGCAACATTGGTGCACCATTTATATAAAATCGGACGAAAATATATATGGGAGCTATATCTAAATCTGAACCGATTTTCACGAAATTTAACACACATCGTTCTAGACTTAATTCAGTTCGCTTTGCCAAATTTCGTGCAAATCGAATGATATATAGGAACCTTGGTGCACCATTTTCATAAAATCGGACGAAATATACATGGGTGCTATACCTAAATCTGAACCGACTTTCACGAAATTAAACACACATATCTTCCTAGACTTAACTCAGTACTCTATGCCAAATTTCGTGTAAATGGAAGTATATATAGGTACTTTGGTGCACCATTTAAATAAAATCGGACGAAAATATACATGGGAGCTATATATAAATCTGAACCGGTATTTTCTAATTTCAATAGGGTTCGTCCTTGGACCAAAAATCAAAAATGCGACCTGTACTTTATTTACAATTTAACATGGACGGACAATCATAAATCGACTTAGAAAGTGAATCTATGCTTATTCTCAAAAGGAACATATGCACAATGACATAATACCCTGTACCACAGTGTGGTGAAGGGTATTAAAATCCACGCATGTTGTAAGGATTAACAAAAATATTCTTTAAACCAGTGAGCGGAGCTGTATAGTCAGACGGGGCCGACCATACGATACCCACACAACTACCGCAGAACTCTATCTCCGCGAGCCTAGGTAATATTTCCTGATAGTTGCACACTCATGCCCAATTAGAGATCAACAGCACTTCTTCCTTACCGTGGTATATTTTCCGAATATTACTAATATTCAGTGCAGTCCTTCTAACTATTTGTCCATATTCCTTTCACCGAGAGTTGTGTAGTGATGTTCGGCTTATAATTGTGGACTATAGATTGACCAGAAAAAAACATACAAAAACAATACGTTGTTGGCCCACATCATTCCAAAATTATTATCTGATCATCACTGAAAATTATAGGCGTTGTCCTTGACCATAACCGGAACCTCATGAACAATTTCAAAGCGATCAGCGCTTTGATTCCGCCCAACAGTCTGGTAATGGTATATTAAATAATATCTGAATACGTAAGCACCTGCAAATATTTACGGGTAACTCCCACATCCGAGTGCATACGACAATATAATTAGTATCACTTTAAGGGCCAACCACTTCTCTTGAATATACTATCAACTTCTTTGGTCTATGTCCTTCAGGAGTAAATATATACGCTATAGAATACAAATTTTGTAATTTTTCACACAAAAGTGTGAAAGTGTGACCCGCTAAATATTGACCGATATTTATCATATATTCTTTGGCCCGATCCCCTTCTTCATGTAAAAATTCGCAGTTTTTGAGCCATAATTGTGGCCTCTGAAGCGACCAGAAAAACGCAAAAAAAATTTCGTGAAGATTGGTCCATAACTGTGGCCTGTATCGTGTTTACAAATTATAATGGACGGACAGACACACATGTCTAGATCGAATCGAGATATGACGATCGGTATACTTAAAGGTGGGTCTAGGACCAATATTTCGCGGCGTTACAAACTTTTGTGGTTCCACAAAGCTATAATACCCCGACAACATAGTTGTGTAGGGTATAAAAATCCACGCCTCTTGTAAGCCTTAACAAAAATATTCTTTAAAAAATCCACGTATTTTTGTTCCACCGATTTTTACCTCTAATATTTCTCATCATACCACCCCCTATTCTCTGGTAGCTCTTAACACACCGCCCTAAAGTTTGTAACAAATTTGCCGTAAAAAATCGAAGCGTATCGACAAAATTGCTTGTTTATGTCAATGTGAATGTGATTCATTAAATTGTTTGAAAGTTGTTGTTTTCTTTATTGCGGGCAAAATTGTAAAAATACCCCCGAATAAAAGGGATAAAACTAGAAACATTGTTAGAAGTGTGATTGAATTTTCCGCTCAAAAAATAAACTAAATTCCTAAATGTTTTGTGAATACGTTCAATAATAAAATTTTAGCACAAAGGAATATAAATACACATACGAAATAGATATAACAATGTAAAATAGATATAAGCTACAGGATTGTTTTGGATGGCAATTAATGGAATTAGGCGCAATCTATTCTTATTTTTTAATAGCTTGAAAAAAATATTTTTTTTTAATCTTAGCTGATCTTAGCCCTTAAAAAATATATATTTTTTTAAGTCCACGGTTCTCTTAGTTCTTGAAAAATATATCTATATACAGTGAATGTAATAAGTATTTTGCCTCAATACAATTTTGACAAATTTCTAATATATACGCCTAAAGCCAGCATACTAAAGATGTAAAATGAATTATGTATGATGGGATATGTTTGTGGACATATTTAGATCTCATTTCTGCAAGAATCACAGCGAAAGGCCTATTGGTCTAGAAGATATCGGCCAAAATCTATACCAACCCAAAATTGATTATCACAAAAAAGTATTTTGCTTTTTATTATTATTTTTGAAAAAATCATTATATAACATACGCTTCGTCTTTTTATAGTTACCATTGCGGGTAACCACATACTAACAGCGATTTGGCGACGATTCCAATGAACCACGGCATTTTTCTCGCGAATATTTTCTCACATTTACGTTCATTACATTCTCCAGCAATATTTCTTTTAATATTTGATAATTTCTCGCCCTAATTTCAAAATGAGAGTATTAAATATAGTCTTCGCGGCTTCGAAACATCCCAAATAAGTTTTGAATAATGAAAAGGAGGTTTTGAAAAAAAATATCGCGAGGACAGGATTTTAAAAACTATTAAAACCAAAATCCGACAAACAAATTATTTAAAAATATATCGCAAAACCACATTTTTCTGACTTTTAAATCTTTATGGTCCATTAATATTGATCTAGGAATCAATATAAGCGACGAAAATGGCAATAAGGAGGTCAGATTCAAAGATATGAACGGTTTTGTGGCAATAGAATTACATCTTATTTCGAAAATAAATAGATCGACCAGTTTATTCACTGCTGTATTTTATTCGCAACTGATGGTGTTGAACGGATGTAAATATTGAATGCGTCTTCGTCACCAGCTACCACAGTTTTTCAAAACGCAATAGTATTTGACGAAGAATGATGTTTTCTCCCAACTTCATGTACTGTTTGTAGATTCTGTTTTTTTAGAACTGTTCCTTTCTTCGAATCTGACATCCTTATTGTTATTTTCATCGCATATATTGGTTCCTAGATCAATATTAATGGACCATAAAGTTTTAAAAGTCAGAAAAATGGGGTTTCGCGATATTTTTTTAAATAATTTGTTTGTCGGATTTTGGTTTTAATAGTTTTTAAAATCCTGTCCTCGCGATATATTTGGCAAAACCTCCTTTTCATTATTCAAAACTTATTTGGGATGTTTCGAAGCCGCGAAGACTATATTTAATACTCTCATTTTGAAATTAGGGCGAGAAATTATCAAATATTAAAAGAAATATTGCTGGAGAATGTAATGAACGTAAATGTGAGAAAATATTCGCGAGAAAAATACCGTGGTTCATTGGAATCGTCGCCAAATCGCTGTTAGTATGTGGTTACCCGCAATGGTAACGATAAAAAGACGAAGCGTATGTTATATAATGATTTTTTCAAAAATAATAATAAAAAGCAAAATACTTTTTTGTGATAATCATTTTTGGGTTGGTATAGATTTTGGCCGATATCTTCTAGACCAATAGGTCTTTCGCTGTGATTCTTGCAGAAATAAGATCTAAATATGTCCACAAACATATCCCATCAAACATAATTCATTTTACATCCTTAGTATGCTGGCTTTAGGCGTATATATTAGAAATTTGTCAAAATTGTATTGAGGCAAAAAAATTGAGAATGATTCGAAAACCGCGAAAAATTTGCAAAAAAAAAAATATTATGAAAAAAAATATTTTGAAAACAAATATTCATTTGTCAAATATTGAAAATTTTCAAAATATTTTATTTTATTCAATTGACATTGTAATGAAACTTTTTTTCTGAGAATGCAAAACAATAATAGAGAAGTATACGCGATCATTGTATGTACACGTCCTCCATGAAATTCACGTACATTTTGGGACAAATGCAAGGATGAAAATCTGAAGATTCAGAAAAGAGTTCCGATTCTAAGACACATGCCCTAGATTATTCTTCTTGAAAATAATAATAATAGGAACATAGGAACATGTTGTTATTGAAGTACCTAAAATGTACCATTATATGGTGGTTATATGCCTAATCGTTGGTCAATGTCTTTAATCGCATATGTGTATCACAGAGAAAATTAAGTTCATATTGAAAGAGAACAACTATAAAAAGCATTTGTTATAACAAAGAGTCTCATGATGTTACATCAATATATCAACTACCGATATATTTAATACCATGAAAAATCGGTGTTAAGATCGAACTTTTGTACTTTCTAATATGTAGATTCTTTAAATCGGCCGGGACATTTATATGGGGACTATGTTACACAGTACGTGTAGTAGATTGGAAAACGGGGGGTAAGAACTTCAACATACTGAAAATTAAACGAGAAATATGTATGGCGCCTTTTTATTACATTAAGCCAAATCCATGATCCATCCATTCCGTCAAATTCTTTACAAAACCGAAATTGGCGCGGGACCCGTATGTAGGAGCTATACAAAATTTGGTCCTGAATAGAAATGTTTCCGCAAATGTGTTTTACCCTTTCAATATCACGGAATGATATATGATATGAATGACATACGATACTACAATGGGTATGGATATATACTAATACCACATGAGAAAATACCGAACAATAAGAGTATATCATTATATGTATATCAATATATGGGGCTACCCGGACCAATTTGCACCAATGTTGATAATTTTTTTGTAAACAGGTTTTCTTCATCCAAAATAAAACATTACAGCACTTCGGCTGAAACACTCCCTAAATGGGGATATCCCGCCGTTAAATGGGGATATCCCGCCGTTAAATGGGGATATCCGAATACTTGAGTCAATATGGAAAATTCTAATTAGGGAGAATTTCTGCCCAATAAGTATCCCTAATATTAGGTTTGGGAAAAAGAAATCCATTAGACCGGTGGAACGATCGAATTTTACAGGTATGTCGTAACATTGTCCAGGAGCTAAAAATTAAACCATTCACACAAAGCTGGATTCAAAAAGAAGCTCAATGTTTGGGTGCCTCACCAATTAACAGAAAAAATGGAATGGATCGAATTTCCATCTGCGAAGCCTTGACCAAACGGAATGAGATACTCTAATTTTTATAAACGGATGGTGACTGGAAATGAGAAATGGATCACGTACGATAACCCTATGCAAAAACGATTGTGGTCAAAGAACGGTGAAGCACCTCAAACGGTGACCAAACCAGGACTAACGACCAGGAAGGTTCGGCTATGCATTTGGTGGGACTGGAAGGGGATTGTTTATTATGAGTTGCTTTCATATGGCCAAACGCTAAATTCTGATCTCTACTGCCAACAACTGTACCGTTTGAAGATAGCAATTGACCAGAATAGGCCAACAGGGGAGGTGTCGTGTTTCACCAGGACAATGCTAAGCCATCTTATGAGTAATACAAATGTATGTGCAAATATAAAATTTATATTTTAAATCGTGAAGGGAGCAACAAAACTCACTCATAAACATCAAATTCGGTTTTGTAATGTTACCCTATGTGTGCTCTGATAAATACCACGATGTTACAAAAATATATACAAATCACCTTATGATGGAGGGTATAAAAACAACCTAAAATGCCGAAAATTATACATCATCAATATTGTTAGGCAAGACAACGTTTGCCGGGCCCGCTAGTATGTATAAAAAATTAAGCTTCTTTTAAATCGACGCTTCTTCTCACCTGGTCGTTGAAAAAATATTCGGAAATCACATACACACCACTTATATTGTTTTCGTATGTCCTTTTACACACAATACATCATACAGATTCATGTTTTATTTATTAGTATTAGTTTGTATATAAGATTATATATAAAGACATCACAATAAATACTAGTAAATATATATTTGACGTATTTAAATATATTTTTGTTTTGTTGTTGTTATTTTTTGTTTTTGTTTCATTTCAACATAAGCAATTGATACAGAATCACATAGAAATAATAGAAGAACATGCATACAGATACAGTTACATAAGAGATAATGGATAATGAACAGCTTGCCCTGCTGTTCACTATCACCTTTGGTTCGGGTAAAGAGAGTAGACCGTTTGGAGATTCATAGTAAATTTACCATGGCAAATTTAGGCTTCTTCAGTTTCAGCTGCTTCCAATTGTTTGCGGCTGGGCTGAAGTTTTGCAAAAAGTAAAGTGAAGTGAATTTAATTAAAATTCAATCAAAATGTCGGCATTACCCCATTGTGTTAATTGTAGTGCATGAAATCGGACTTACCTTTGGTTGCATCAGAATGAATGGTAGTTCAGCGCATAATTCACCACCCAAGGCACCCAAAAATAGTTTAACCTTAACGGCATAGGAAACAATTATGCCAAAAGCATCACGAGCATCTGGACTGGCAATCCTGGAAATGGACACGGAATTATAAAAAAAATAATTTTTTTTTCTCAAGGAAAGGCGTGGATTTTTTAAAGAATATTTTTTCAAGGACTATTGAAGGCGTGGATTTTTTAAAGAATATTTTTTCAAGGACTATTGAAGGCGTGGATTTTTTAAAGAATATTTTTTCAAGGACTATTGAAGGCGTGGATTCTTAACGGAATATTTTTTCAAGGACCATTCAAGGCGTGGATTTTTAAAAAAATATTTTTTCAAGGACCATTCAAGGCGTGGATTTTTAAAAAAATATTTTTTCAAGGACCATTACAGACGTGGATTTTTAAAGGAATATTTTCTCAAAGACTATTAAAGGCGAGGATTTTTTAAAGAATATTTTTTCAAGGACTATTGAAGGCGTGGATTTTTTAAAGAATATTTTTTCAAGTACTATTGAAGGCGTGCATTTTTTAAAGAATATTTTTTCAAGGACTGTTGAAGGCGGCGATTTTTTAAGGAATATTTTGTCAAGGACTATTGAAGGCGTGGATGTTTTAAAAAATATTTTGTCAAGGACTATTGAAGGCGTGGATGTTTTAAAAAATATTTTGTCAAGGACTATTGAAGGCGTGGATTTTTTAAAGGATATTTTTTCAAGAACTATTGAAGTCGTGGATTTTTTAAAGAATATTTTTTCAATGACTATTACAGGCGTGGATTTATTAAAGAATATTTTTTCAATGACTATTACAGGCGTGGATTTATTAAAGAATATTTTTTCAAGGACTATTACAGGCGTATATTTTTAAAGGAATATTTTTTCAAGGCCTATTACAGGCGTAGATTTTTAAAGGAATATTTTTTCAAGGACTATTACAGGCGTGGATTTTTAACGGATTTTTTGAGTTTCAATCATTTTATTCCTTAAAATTTCTACTCACAATGTTGTTGAAGCCAATGAGGTATTCTTGTGTTTAATATCACCCTCGACAGCGACACCAGGACGATCACAATTTGCCGCCAAATTCGGCACCAAATACATAACCTTTTGCAGGCTAGAGCCAGGATTCAAAGGACAACCCTCAGCACTTTCCGAAAATGCAATTGTATTACGGAATTGCCCATTTTGGAAGAGCACCACATCGATACCCTGCTGCACCATAGCCTTAATTTTCTTCACAACCTTATTGGAATTGTTGCGGACACAAATATTTATGGCAATCTTCTCCCCGTGATGATACAATTGTTTATCCAATGTCACCTCCAGTTCCAATTCTCCAGGCGACAACAGGAAATCTTTACGTACCACTGTGCACGGTTGAATACCCTGCTTGGTGGGTGCATATTGTACCTTGCGTATACCCAAATTAATGGTACTACGGCGATGCGTACGATCACAATCATTTTCGCCAGCAAACACCTTAACGAAATATTGGACACCACAGGGCTGGGTGTTGTCGTTGGCTTTTTGTTGCAACACCACCGATGCCGGAGAACTTGGTGGCATTTCCATAACGAAGGGGAATGCATTCGAACCCAATTTCTTGAGAAGACGTTCCTGCATTTTCGTCAGTGTTATATCCACTTTTTGTTCGGGATGGACTTGTTGCGAAACTAAAATTAGCTCCTTGGAGAAGCGTAGGCCAATCAGCTCGTCATCCTCACGGCCGTAACGGAAATTGCAAATTAATTGCACGAAAATTTTGCGATTCTGACGCACATATTCATCGTCCAAGACAATGATGCCATCTGTTGGAGTAAAAAGAGAAAACGAGAGTGAGAGAGAGAGGATTGTTAGTAAAATGAGGTTAGAAATACTCGTACTAAAAATATCTTCCGGAAAATATTGCTACTTTTCTCAGAGATATGATTGTTCCACAGCATTGTATGCAAATCGAATATATTATAAACATATTATAAAGAATCGGCGACTGGACTAATAAAATATTACTGGGTTCCCTGGGTTATATTCCAAATACGTATGTATTTAATTTCGAAGTCGACTTTGGAGTCGAAATTTTAAACAATTGGAGAAATTGCCATTTTTATAGATGATTCGAATTTCAAGTCCGAAAACTGATAGATTGAAGATATACCGATTTTTCGGATTTTTCATTCCTTTTATATAAAATTTTAAGTTATCTAAATTTTTCGGGGATGTGCGCAAAATGTTCCGATGTACACAATTAGGGTCAATTTGAAACCTGATTAATTCCTGTATGAGATATACCAATTTCAAAAATGTTAACCTTTTCAGAGTGAGCCAGCGATACGACTAGCCTTCGAGAGTAGTAACAAGCCAGACAGATGAAAATTCTATATCGACCCCAAAAATTATGAAATGAGCGTAGTACAATGTCCTTAGATATATTAAACTGATATTTTATTAGTTCTAAGAATTAGAAATCAGAAAAATAAAACGACGTTTAGTGCGGCCGGTTATATTCTCTACAAAATTTAAATCACTTTCCTACATTGGCAAATTATCCAAATCTTCTTTTCGCGAGGTGAATGTTTACGCCATAAATTAAAAATTTGGTCACTTTCGGTTTTGGTTGACTTGATCCTCGGAACATTCACCAATCTTCATTTAAGCAGCCATTCTAAGTAGTTTCAGATCACCTTCACCATGTAAAATGTGTGATGTTCTGCATATTATAATGGTCTCTAGAGCGACTAGAAGTCCTCTCAATATCATCGACATTAGAATCGGAATGTGATATAACCAATTATATTGGTGGTAGCAGGACTATTTGGGTATTAATTTACAAAAATTTAATATGCGAATGTATCCCTGAAACACAACATGGATAAATGAAATAAGAACAAATTTTCAGTATAGGATCAATATAGGGCCCAACCGAATCGGGTGGGGACTCAAAGTCCATGTCCGAAAACGAAATTAAAATGATGATGTTAGATGAGTAAAGAGGCAGATCAGGAAGTGTGCGAGGATATTTCTAAGCTCATAAGTAAAATAAACAATTATCTGGAGCACAAGAGTAAATATTAGCTAGGCTCCACCAGCGTTGTCCTTTGTCAGCAACAAGGGACAGCAAAGTCAGTTCTAGTTTCAAGAAGACCAGAAGTGGAACAACAAACACTGCTGTTCAATATCCATCTAACGCTATGGTAGACCGGAAGTACTATAGAGGAAAAATATGTTGAACGGTGATCGACGAAGAAACGAGGTCTACTACACAGTCATCCTGCCATCTGAGCGTTTCGTGAGAAGGAATCGGGCAAAAATAAGATATTGAATCACTTGCTGTAAAATGTTGAGGAATCACAATTCAAAATGTTGAGGACTTTGATCATGATTTTCAACCAAATTGGCTGTAATTTTATATTTTATATTCTTATTGAATAGAAAATCTCCCCAAACAAAATTATCAATACTGGCCCATGTTTTAGGGTAGCCCTCTTTATGGGAATTTTGGGGACTTTGAATACGTTTTTCAATCGAATTGGCATTAATTTGTTATTCGGGATCTCATTATGTAAGCAAATCTTCTTTCTAAAAATTGGTCCATTTTTGACAGTAGCCCACATTTAACGGTACCTCCCAAATTTCCGTATTTTCGAGAGTTAGGACATGTATTTGAACCAAAATGGCTGATTTTGGTATTTGAGAAATCATTATGTAGCAAATCTTCTTTCTAAAAAACTATGCAGATCGGTCCATTTTATAATGAATAATGAAACCATCCGAATTTCAGTGTACTAGACAGTTTGGGGACATTTGTGATTCGAATTTACTTTACTTTGATATTTTGAATTCTTATTGGATAGAAAGTCGCCCTAATAAACAATTTCAATATTGACTCATTTTCGGGGTTTACTCCATATAACGACACCTATTAGGCATTTTGAAGACATTGGACACGTTTATTCAACAGTATTGGCTTTAATTTGATATTTTGCTTTATCATGGCGTGTAAAATTTTCCAATCAAAAACTTTTGAATTTCGGAATATTTGAAGGTTTTAGCCGCATTTTCAAAACGAAGTAGCTGCAATTTGCCATTATTAGATCAGCCACACCATATAAAGTACCTTCCAAATGTCGTTATATTGGGAAGATTAGGCACGTTTTGATATAATATGATATTTTGGATTTACCCCCTGTCACAACTATTTTTATAGATAAATATTTATATCAGTTTTAGTGGTTCCGCCCCATTTTCGAATTTCTTAAGGTTTTATCCGCATTTTCCAACCGAAGTGGCTGTAATTTGTCATTTCGAATTCTTGGAGGGTGAAAAATTTTTGTAAAGGTTTGAATCGCATTTCCTACCTACATAAATACAGAAAATTATAAAAAATAGGGCCATATTTTGTCATAGTCCCCCATATGAAGGTTCCCTCTCAATTTCCCTATATTTTTACCCTTCACCATAGTATAGTTATAATATAAGTTATTAAGTTTCTTTTCCCGTTTGTAGCTCATCGAAATAATTATTTCCGGCCCTATAAAGACATGTCCGACTGCCTTTTGTAATCACTCTAAACGAATTGAGATATATCGTCAAATAGCATAGAGTTTTCTTTTGTCTGCATTGTCTAGTTCAGAGATAAGGCATAGTCCCCATATAAGGGTACGCCTCAATTTTCGGTATTTTAGAATTTTTATGCGCGTGTTTCCACTGCATTCGCTGTAATTTGGCACTGTACGTTCTTATTGAGTACCAACTTACTCCACTAAAATTTATAAAGATAGGCCCACTTTTCCGTATAGGCCCCATATTTTGGGAATCTTGAGCACGATTTTCAACCGAATTTAGTGAAATGTAGTAAATCGGGATCATATTGAGTACCAAATCATTCCACTAAAAATTATAAATATCGGTCCACTTTTTCTGGTAGTGCCCATATAACAATATCCCCCAATTTTCGGTATTTTGGGGCTCTTAAGCGCATTTGTCAACCGAATTGAGTGACAAAAATCACTTGAATAAAAATTCTAAAGACAGGTCTACTTTTCCGGATAGGCCTCATATATTGGTTCCCCATTTTTCTGTATTTTTGGTATTTTTGAGCGCGTTTTACAATCGTATTCGGTGTAATTTGAAACTTTCGGTTCTTATTGTGTACTAATCTCTAAATTAGTCTCAAAAGTCCACTCGAATTCCCTATAATTTGGTATTTATACCCTACACAACTATGTTGTCAGGGTATTATAGCTTTGTGCAGCCCGAAGAGTTTGTAACGCCGCGAAATATTGGTCCTAGACCCACTTTTAAGTATACCGATCGTCATATCTCGACTAGCTGAGTCGATCTGGACATGTGTGTCCGTCCGTCCGTTCGTATGTCCATTATATTTTGTAAACACGATACAGGCCACAGTTATGGACTAATCTTCACGAAATTTTGCATGTAGGATGGGTTCGGCCTAAAGAAGACCCCTATTGTTTTTGGTAAAGATCGGATAATAATTAGGGGATGAAATGGACCAAATACTTAATTTTTGTCGGTTTTTCTGGTCGCTCCAGAGGCCGCAATTATGGCACAAACATCTCGAATTTTTAAACGAAGAAGTGTATTGGACCAAAGAATATGCAAACCTGTTTTGATAAAGATCGGTCAATATTTAGCGGTTCAAATGGACCCTGACTTTTGTGTGAAAAATTACAAAATTTGTATTCTTTGGCGTATATATTTACTCCTGAAGGACATAGAGCCGGGAAGAGGAGTGGTTGGCCTTTAAATTGATACCAATTATGTTGTGGTATGTACTCGGATGTGGGGTATTATTTAGTAACCCATAACCACACTAGAGGGCGGGAATATAGCACTGATCGCTTTGAAATTTTCCATGGAGTTCCAGTTATGGTCAAGGACAACGCCTACAATTTCGGTGATGATCAGATAACAATTCGGGATGAGTGGAGCGAAAACGTTTTTGTTTGTTTTTGTTTCGAGACGATCTATAGGCCACAATTGTAAACCGAACATCACAACACCACACACGGTGAAGGGAAACTGGACAAGTAATTAGAGGGGCTGAATATTAGTAATATTCTGAAAATATGTCATTGTAAGCAAGTGGTGCTGTTGAATTCTAATCGACAAAGAGGGTGTAAATATCAAGAAATATTGCCCAGGCTCGGAATAAAAATCCGCAGAAAGTTAGAGTTACGTGGTAGTTGTGTAGGGTATCGTATGGTCGGCCCCGTCCGACTATACTGCTCCGCTCACTGGTTTTTAGTCGCATTTGGTAACAAATCTCTCACTATCTTTCAAACATTATTTATATTGACCCCCTTTTAATATTATAAGCGTTAACTGATTCGTTAACGTATTCCACCATAGTATGGGGGATATTCTACTACTACTGCTAAGTTTGTGGAAGCACAAGACGATGTAGTCGATTTAGCCATCTGTTGTAATCATTTTGTCTTCGGGGGATATCGAAATAAAAAAAAAAACTAGAATGTCAGGTTCGTGTATGAACTATATCGGCCTGCATTTAGGCCTAACCCCTATATAATATATACATATTTTATGTATAGGACGAAGAAATGTATTGTGATACAAAACGAAAATGTTAAGTACGAAACTGAGCTATACCAGTCCTGCATTAGGCAGTTCCATGTGGGGTTTAATTTGAAGTAACTGTCAGTATACCTATGCTTTTTCCACTTGTTAAACTTTAGTTAAAATATTAGTCCATGTTTGGAAATATCTGTTTCGTTTTTTCGTTTCGTTTGACAGTTTTAACCGCATTTACCCAACGATACGGTTGTCATTTGATATTTCGGGATCTTGAGTGGTTTATAATACATTTGCGAACATTTTCGTATAAAATAGAACCCGATACATGTTTCATATTTTGTAGGTTTCATATCTGTAATTTGCCATTCCGAATTCATGGCGGATAAGAATTTTTTTCTTTGTGTAGTAAATATTCTTCATTAAAATTATTTAACAATTTTTTAAACATTGTTTTCCCGACTTGTCTCCTCTCAAATATATAACCTTGAGTTTGTGGTATTTTCCTTTACTTTTCTAATTCCGCTTCCCACCCATTTAATTGGGTTAGCAAATACCAGGCACGTTTTACATTAATATGGTTTCAATGAAACCATTTGAATTCCACAAAACCACTTTTCTGTGTAATTACCAAGTACACTCGATTCGTATTCACTTATAAACACTTATTTTGTAATAGCCATAGTCAGCCGGCCAAGCAGGCAACCTACCAACTGGTTCCACTTGTGTCACCGAATCCACAAATTCACGCCTGTTCATATACAGGGTGATCATGTTATTGGGCGATGCCTTTTTGAAAACTTTAAAATTTACAACCATTTTGATAGAGTTTTTTTTCTTTTTTCTAATTTAAATTTTGAATTTCACCAAAAACTCAAAAAACTAACGCGAATTAATAATAAAAACAGAAATAAATAAAAATATTGTTCGTTCGTTTAAATGAGTGTGTGTGGGTGGATGGGTAGATTGGTCGGTGTATAGGAGGAGTACAGCACGTTGGCAACAAATCTCTAATTTTTATAGATTTCTTTGTTTTTTCTTGTTTTGATTTCTTTCGTTTTTCTTCTGATTTCCAAATAAAATGTTAGTTGCACAGCAGCAGCACTTATATTCACGATTTCTAAAATGACTTTGAATTAGTTTTGGAAATTAGACCAACCTTTATACTGTTTTCTATGTTCTATGGTTATTTATTTAATTAGTTTTTCCAATGTGGACAAATGGCGAAAATAACGATGCGAATGACGACGACAAAGAATGACGCGAAGAAGAGGAAAAGAATCTGAAAAAAAAAATTAAAGGTGAAATGTGTAGGTGGCAGCGACTATTCTCATACCATTTTATTATTTCAAAAACTGCATTATTTTTAAATAATTGAATATATTGATTCGGCATTTTGGAACTTTATATCTATAATTAGACATCATTGAGAGGGACCGTATAGTCGAACATGAACGACCCTACCCCTGGTTCGCTGTATTCTGTGCAGATTTTCGTGATTGGACAATATTCAAATAAATGACGTTTACTACATTTATTACATTTTATACAGGTATATGACGTTTTCGACGTTCACATCTTTTTGACAGTCGAAAACCTAAGAATTCGTCACACGGACCATCAATCAATGCTCAGACGAAACGGCTGAAGCTAGAGGTTGGACATTTTAGGCTGGGTTTTTGGAAATTCGTACTAGAACTGCACGAAAAGTACTTAATATGGTACCATTTGTATTTGGGGAACAGTAAAGCTAAAACTCTGAAATTTGCATTCTGTGTCATTGATGGAGTGTTGGATATATGTACCAAAGGGCATTCGAACTATACGTATGAGAAAAGTATAAAATGTACTAAATTTAGTACAATTTCGTAGCGTAGGATAGAGCTAAAAACTTGAAATTTGGAATGAGAATTAAGGTTGAGAAGTAGGGTCGATATAAGGCCCTATATCTGGTACAAATTTAATTCGGAGTTACAAATAGAGATATAATCCTGAAATTAACCGTCGGAGTGTAGTATTGGGATATCTTCGTAGTTTTGGAAATGTTTTACTTATGTGTACGAAGTACAAAATCGTACTATAATTAGTACAATTTGGATTTGGGTGAACTTATAGAGCTGGAATCTTGACATTTGGAGCTAGGATCATTGTTGGGAGTAGAATTGAGCTATATAGGAAGCTTTAGAACTAATGTGTACTAAATGTGGATTTGAGTTTATGGATGTAGTTTTGGAAATTCATACTTATGAGTACTAAATTTGGTACAATTTAAATTTTGGGTGAATTGATAGAGCTGAGATTCTGAAATTTGGAGTTAGGATCATTATTGAGGCGTTGGGTTGGAGTATGTGTGAAGTTTTGGAAATTTGTACAAATTGTACCGTATTTTGATTTGGGTGAACCAATAGAGTTAGAATCGTGAAATTTAAAGTTAGGATCACTGTTGGGGTGTAGGAAACACTAAATTTGGCACAATTTGGATTTAGAGTGAACCGAAATCTAAGAGTCTATCCTGCAGATATCCCGTAGATCTTCCGCCTGATGGTTTTGTGGCTTCTAAAGAGGTAAGTCTAAAAAAAGAACTGAAAAAGAGAATTTCCTAGAAAGTCTTTTGAACATAGACCAGTAAACCTACCAAATGTTTCAAGAACTTCAATTTATGAATGACAAAAATATTTACTTCGAGGTCTACTAAGACCGGATTAAGGTCGCATGTAGTAAGAAAGCCCTTCTTATAAACGATACTTCTGCAAGGACTTCAATTTATGAAGGACAGGTAGAATATTTACTTCGAAGTCCTCCAAGACTGCTTTAGGGCCTTACCACCATAGAGGAACTCTAAAAGCGTTCACCTGTCATATAAGAGACTTATGGAAGAACTTACGATCAAAGACGATCTGAAGATGTTTGTCCGGCCCCTGAAGTCTGGTAGAATGTATTCTAACTGAATTTTTCTAAGAAGGACTTGACGACACTGAAGTCCTTTTCAAAGTTTTGAGCTATTGGGAACCTATGCAAATTAAAACCAGTGAGCGGAGCAGTATAGTCGGACGGGGCCGACCATATGATACCCTACACAACTTCCACGAAAAACTAACTTTCTGTGGATCTATATTCTGAGCTTGGGCAATATTTCGCGATATTTGAACCTACTGGACCAACTAGAGGCCGACAATTATAACTAATGCTCAGTACAGCCCTTCTAATTATTTGTCGAGATTCCCTTCCC
>NW_026875483.1:0-17899 GCF_032173495.1 Musca vetustissima | reverse complement strand
ACAGCGTGGTGAAGGGTATAATTAGCAAGAGGTTGAGGGTACAATTTTATAAGTGCAAAGTAACATATCTCTGACCCAATAAGATATAAAAAGTGATGTGTTGAGAAACCCGAATATTTGTCCACCAAATCGCTGCAGAAAAAAGTAATCGCCAGCCAAACCACACGGGAGAAGCTGTTCAATGACGTTTGTTAATGATAATTAATCAATCATAATTAAGTATATGTTGAATTTTAGTGAAAAAGTGTTAGTTATCGGCATATGAATTTGAAATTCCTAACGTAAAATAATATAATTTTTTTTCTTAATACTGCCGTAAAAATCGGTTTATTAAGTTTCCTTGATTCTAAGCTTTGTTAAGAATATAAGTTCATGCGTCGATTATCTTAAACCTCATATAATTATCTAATAACCTCATGTTTTACCATCTAAGTCAAACACACAAACCTACTATATAATTGTGATCACATATTTTTTTACACTGCACTCAAAATTAGCATACAATGGTGATAACATATATTTATAACATGACATATGAACATTGTGTTTGCTGATCGCAATTAAATAGTGGGTTGTGTAATTGACTAGAAGTTGAGTGATCGATACATGTATATTCATTTGTTAAGCGTTTATCATTAAGCGTGTTGCAGGTAATACTTCTCAAATGTTAAGCAACAATGTTGAAGAGAATGATAACCAAGAGCCAACTGTATCGTCATCGTATAATCACCTCTTAAGCATCAACACACAAGCAGTTCTCATCGAAAGGCCTTTCGTCTGGGGATGAGCGCAAGTACAATAATAAGAGTAAGTGATAAATTTATGAAACTCTTAAAGTATTAATTATTGGTTCGAGTGAGTAAGCTTTGCATTGGCTATTGGTTGCTCTCAATCTACACTCAGTACGAAAGCATACGATAATTATCATATGTTTTTTTTTTTTTTTTTGTTTGCTGGCGTTAATCAGATACATTAACGTGGGTAACCTTTTTTTGGCATGATCACATTTTTTGTTATATTTTTCTTAAATTATTAACAATTTTAGATTTTAATTTTTATTATTTATTTATGAATTTAATTGAATTTTCACTCATGACTAGATCTATTGTTATATCAATCACATTATTATTTTCATATATTGATTTTTTCGAATAGTATGCGATTTTATTTAAGTTGCTTGTATAATAAAATGTGTAATATTGAGTAGATGAACTTTCTGTTTGATTCTGCAGCAATGTAAGGAAAGGTAGTTACCTTTTAACGTGGGATCACAATTAATGAGTTGTTTGAGGATACAATTAGTGATACGGTCGGGTGGGCTTCACAGGCGAAATAACATCTATTCGTCTGTTTTTGGTTTTCGATGGTAGTATTCATTGAAATATGAAAGTTGTATATCTTCCCTTTTTCTATCTTTCAAAATTTTGACATTGTTTTTATTATTCCCATTATTATATTTTCGCATTATGAGCACGTAAATTAAAATAATATAGTAAAGCTGAAGAAAAAGCTTGGAAGTGTTGAACCTACCCCCATTACGGAGAGCGATAAGGCCGGTGAAAGACGTGCTCCCATTTCTAATCAAAAGTCTTTAAAACCATCATCTTCCTTTAATAAACGTTGTATGCTACACTTTCGCAGTAATTCTTGTAGAAATACGATCTAAATATGTCCATAAATATATTCCACCATACATAATTCATTTTACATCTTTAGTATGCTGGCTTCAGGCGTATATATTGGAATATTGTGTAATTTGTATTGAGGCAAAATACTTATTACACTCACTGTATGTATATATGGGAAATTACAAAATTCTTTTAAAAGTCCATAAAAAAAATTTGCGAGCACATTCATGATTTTTGGTACATAGGTTAAGAAAAACATGCTGATTCGAAATCTGTTCGCGTTCACAAATTTGTTGTAATTCGTGTTTTTCTACACAAATGATTAAACACATTTGATTTCTTTGCATACTTGTCAAATCACATTGAAATATGGTATAATAATCGTGAGAAACAAATAGAAGCATGAAGATATCTGAAAAAAATATAAATAATTTTTTAATTAAGTCAAAAAGTTAATTTGGCTTTT
The DNA here is from genome assembly GCF_032173495.1 of Musca vetustissima. Lineage (NCBI taxonomy): Eukaryota > Metazoa > Arthropoda > Insecta > Diptera > Muscidae > Musca > Musca vetustissima. The sequence continues at coordinate 15,805 of NW_026875483.1, read as the reverse complement.
CGATTTTTTTAGTATGGTTAAGAGAATGCGAGTTTGCCTTTAATATTCTAAAATATACGACGCACAGTGGGTCGAGCGGTCGGCAAAGTGGCGATTAATTCAGGAAATCCGTAATATTAAAATATTGTTATTTTTATCGATGGATATTCATAAATACATAAAAAAGCATAATTAGAAAAACAAAAAAAAATTGTTGTTTTAATATTTTATGGCCTTTTTTGTATTTTAGAAAAAGTGGTCTTATATAACAATTTTCGCTATAACTTTTCAAAGAAAAACGAAAAATTAGGAAATGCCATTGAAAATTAGAGCATACATAATGTTTTTTTTAGAAAAAAAAAATTGTTCTTAAAAAAATAAAAATTAATAAATATTTAATATATATTTATATACCCAAAATTTTAATTTAAAATCCGATTTTTTCTTCAAATTCCACATATTTAAAAAAAGTTACATTAGAAAATATTATTATATCTTATTGATCAATATTCATAAACAAAAACCATAGTATAAAAATAAAACAAACAACCATTACAAGAAAAAATAATTAAAAAATATAATTGTACGGTTTTTTATTTACTTGATTCTATTAATTTTAACAATATTATTAATTTCATAATTATCGTTTACTTCACAGCCATTATAGAATTAATTCACATAATAATATTCATTTACTTCTTAATCATCATACAATTCATTAAAATAATATTCACCTTCATCATCTTCGTCACCATTATCATTTTCCTTTTGGGTAAGAATAAGTAAGTCCAAAGTAGTCTGAGGCATTTGCTGTATTTTATTTTTACAACTTTTCCTCTTGCTCGAAATAAATGGATCTGAACTTTAAAGACATCTAATAAAGACTTCTTCTATTGTATTTTCCGGGCTTAATTTACTGGAAAAGAGCTCCCAATAGTGTTTTAAGTCCTTATTTCTGGCTTCCTGAGATTCTTCATTTAGCTGAGTTATTTTACAAATTCTTTAATAAGTCAAAAAATCCACCAAAACGGCAACAAGTTTTTCTGGAATTTATAAGCCTAAACTTCATATTTTAAGAAAATATAAGCAGTTTTACTAAGTTTCACTGATAATTCAGTTAAAATCCAATACAAACACCAAAAATACCTCATTTTTGGAGCAATTTCCTTATTTTTTCTTTTTTTTCAATATTTCCAAAACATTTATCTTAACAAACAAAGATTTTTCATATGCTCAAACACTTAAAGTAGACGGCTACATAATAAAATTTTTACTTTTAGAAGTCTTTATTAAAAAAGTTATCACTGGAAATATGCAAATTTTCACTTTTAACCAATGCGCGCAAAAATAATAATAATTACTGAACTTTGAAGACGCCCTGCAAATAAAGTAAACAGCTAAGAACTTTTATTTTGGCAATTAGTGATGTAGAATTTTATCTTCATTCACCCGGTACCAAAAACTGTTCTTAACGTTAAAGTTCATTATTTGAATTAATCGCCACTTTGCGTGCGACGCTTTCTTCTGCAAATTCTTTTAGATGATTGTTAAATAACGGTAGATTCATCTAATAAGAGTTGCGACTAAATATATTGCACTTACAATACATAAAAATGATAAATATTGAACACCATGCAATTCGGGTATTCGTGGAAATCAGTTCTTGCGCATGCGGTTTTCGTATAAACCGAATCAATCTCTTCCAATAACTGTACATTTTTCGATATTTCATTTAGAGGTCAAAGTGTGCCGCTCGATGCACTTTACTATGCAAAAACCGTAAAAATGGCTAAATATTACGCAACGTGCATAAGATTTTTATGCGCATCAGATTTCAGTAAGCTCCAATGAAAATACACAAAAGTACATATATTTTAAAACAATTGGTTAAGGACCGTGGATGAATTTTGGATAAAATAGGCATATTATTCGCGCATCGATGTATTTTTGACCTATTTTCACACAGATTCGCGAATATGATAATACAAGCATGAATGCTGTTAAAATCAATTCCAAGAAAGAAGAATTAGTCAAAATAAGTTATTGCAGTTTTTCCTACATTCAAGGTACCTATATGCGCCGTTTTATTGAGTGGTATTGAACATGTCTGGACTCATTAGATTCGGCACGTAAAAAACTAAAATCGCACGGGGTTCAACGGCATTTGACTGGACCTTCTTAAATTTAGACTCAAAAATTAGTTTTTTTTTATAAAAATTTACGCACCAAATTTTCATCTTTGGAATCCAATTGCAAATAAGCTATGATGAGCACATTCATGAGATATACACTAAACGATACAAAATCACGAGCTCTACAGTTTAGTCCATTATCTGGTTGCGCGGCTTCAAAATGTCGGCATCCCTTTTGGCTGGATGCAGTTATTATATCGAAAAATCATACATTAGAACCATATTGTGCATGGGGTATTCTTCAACATAGTCACTGATCACATGTGCGTGCGTTGTGTAGTTTAGCCACAAATCAAAAGGGAACACAAAAAACTCGTTGGCTTCAACATATTTTCACTCATTTTTTTACATTACCATCAACACGGCTTCCACGCAACTTATTATTTATTACCAATATTTTAAGTTTTTGACAAGAACACTTCATTTTATTATATGCAATATGTTCATATTTCGCTAGTTATAAGCTTGCAAACCTCAGTTTCAAAGTATTTAAAAGATTTTTGTAAGTTCCCATATATAAATGAATTGCTGTTTGTTAGTCTCGTTAAAACTCGAGAACTGTTGATCGGATTTTTCTTATCTTAGTCTTGAAATGTTCGTGGAGCTCCAGGAAATGTTTAAAGGTTTGAAAACCGTGATAAATTTGCAATCAATATAATGAAGTATATTCGCATTTCCACGAATTTAGTGTCGATCTAGTTTGATTGCGAGGACATTCATGATGTTTGGTACATAGGTTAAGAAAAATATGCTGATTCGAATTCGCGTTCACAAATTCGGATGCTGGTCACAAAAGTTATACCGGGTTTAAATCTTGTATTTCAAATATAAATAAAATGAATTCCTAATTGTTGTAATTCGCGTTTTTCTTCAAAAATTGTTTGAACACATTTGATTTCTTTGCATACTTGTCAAATCACATTGAAATACGGTATAATAGTCGCGAGAAATAAATAGAAGCATGAAGATATCTGAAAATAAAATAAATATGTTCGCATTTCCAAATTTAGTAGGGAAGAGGAGGGCACCTTTGAACACTTTTTGCTTTCAAGCCTTATCAAATTTTTTATTTTATAATTTTTGGTTTCTTATAAATTTTAACTAATAGGTACCTTTAAAATGAATATACATATGACATACTATAAGCTTTATAAATATATGTTATTACTGTTTTAATGGGCGAACTCAAAGTGTTCAAAACTGCCCCCCAAGGGGGGCAGTTTTGAACAGGGGTTGGCATTTTTGAACAACATGGTTTTTTACAGTGTTTATGTTCAAATATGTATGTATTTTATTCATACATATCAGAAATGCATGAATTCATTTAAAATATATAAAAAATGTTCAAAATAAAAAAATTTAGATCAAAAGTTATTAAAACATAAAATGACTTAAAAACAAAAATTAATATGGTGAAAAATACAGTTAAGTTAAAATGAATAAAAGTTTACAATGACACTGAGAAAACATGGTCACGCACAATTTTTCGACAACTGAAAAAGCAAGCCAAAGTGGTTTACGCATATAGAGAACAAGATTGCCATATACAAAAATGAATATTAATCGAAAAAATATTAAACCAAGATTTTATGGGCGCTGTTCAAAGGTGCCTCCCTTTCCCCTATCGATCTATTTTGATTGCACCACGTCGTAGTTTTATTTTGAGATATTTTGATCAAAAATTGGTAGCGTATCGTCCCTTTAGGCCTTAATTTGTCAATTATTAAAAATTTTCAAAATATTTTTTTTTTCAATTATCATTGTATATATCATTGAATGTACACGCATTCATTGTATGTACATATTTCACATAGAATGCACGTAAATTTTGGGACAAATGCAAGAATGGAAAATTAGAAGACATTCTGATTCGAGTTTGTGTTCATTCATAGAATTTTGATTCTAAGACCCATGATTATTTTGTTTGAAAATAATAATAATAGTTCCTTAAATTACCTATGCGACGAGAAATATAAAATCAGGTGGTACCATTATATGGTGGTTATACACCTAATCGGTGGACAATATCTTTGAATTTTAAACACAAAACCTAGCGTATGTCCGATACTAAAATATATATCACAGAGAAAACTAATCTAAGAAGAAATTTTGAATCGAAATTTTTCTCTGGCTTTTCTTTTCAATGCAAAGTTCGACTATTAAACTCGAATGAGAACTACTATAGAGCTTTGAAATTTTGCACATACATTGTTATTACCCCTAAGACATTTGATATTGCAAATGGGAAATATCAGTAAACCAGCAAAAAAAAAAAAAATGCATAATAGGCATAATATGTAATGTGAAGGATATGCCAAAACCCAAAAACATATACATATTACAAAAACCAAAAACATATATTATAACAAAGAGTCTCATGATGTTACCAATTCGTTTTACAAATACCTCAACATGTCAATTACCTCAAATACATAAAATGAGGACATCTAATAACATTTAGAAACGTCGATGTCGCCAAAAGTACCAAATTACAGACAAAACACCGAATATTGGGGGCACCGTTACATATGGGGCTATTACATATTTGACTATACATTAAAAAACCCAAAATACCAAATTAAAGAAAATTCGGTTGACACCGTGTCCAACATTTTCATTACCAAACATCCAATCAAATCTCTATCTTTAATATTGCGATTACTATCATGTCATGTAGATGTCATTTCGACATCTATTTATATTCTGATCTGGGGTCTCCAGTGTTGCAAAGGTAATGACAAAATTAATATATACATTATCTTATGGTGAAAGGTAAGTCACTCGAATTCGTTCGGTCGTAAGTCACTCGAATTCGTTCGTTTAGAATTTTACAAAAACAGGCTGTTAATTTAAATTTATTTTCCATGAATTCAAATATTACAAAAATTATATCAAAGGATATTTTAGAAATAAATAAATTTATTTTCTATATCAACAAGACTCGGTCATAAACATCAAATAGTAGATACTCAGAACAAACGATGTGTTTTGGACCCATCCCAACTATTTTATACTGATATTTTATACTGCAGAAAAAGAAATACAGTGTCACGACCGCGGCCAAAAATGGTCAAAACCAACATCCTTGGAGGACAAATTTATTGATGAGAATTGATAGAAAACACTCCAAGTAGAATAAATATGAAATTTGGTATTGATACGTCAAGTAGTTTTGTATATACAAGGATTCAAATCTTATAATTGTTGGCAAACTGTTTTTTCACATTTTTTTCGAAAAATGGGTACATTTTTCTGATGCTTATTATAAAAGTGTTTATTTACTGTGGTTTTTAAGTAAATAGAGACAATATGGAATTTACAGCTATCCACGCCTGTACTACTTAGTTCATATAATTTGTAAAGCAAATCTTTAAATTAGTGGAGTAGAACAAAAAAGTTTAAAAAAGTTTCGTCCCAATTCTTTTTTTCACAAACAAAGAAAAGGGTGTTCTTCAACGTTTAAAAAAATTAGCTAAGGAGTCTTGCGGACCTAAAAGTTATATACGTTTTTAGTGACCACATTATTAAAAATATGACATATTCAAGATATAGTTAGAAGTTAAGGATCGAATATGTTATTCATACCATTAAAAAAATATTGGCGTCAAATGGAAAGAAGAAGGACTAATTCAAAACATATTATACAACAGTTTACATAAAATTTGCAATTAATTGGAAAATAATATTATCGGAAGCAGAGATATATTCGAATTAGTATTAAAATTTTGCTTTTTCATGGTTGCTTTTGAATTTGATTTGGTCAGCTTGAAGATTATACTAATTTAACGCATTATGTTTAGGCGCCGAAATTGCGTTTCGAAAAAGGGAAAGAAATAAAACACGAACGTTTTAGTTTCTGATTCCAGAATTTTATTGATAAATTAAATATAAATAATAATAGGGGAAGAAAAGGAGAAAGAACAGATTACCTGTGTTACGAGTAGCGATCGATACGAGAAGGAGATGAACAATAACAACAATGCTGCAAAGTGACATTGGCGCAAAACAATACTCATTAGAAAACTGACAGTTCAATGTTGTAACAATAAGGAGTATGCAGTTTTCTAATGAGTATGCAAACAAACACAATGAACACGAGCGTTCAAAGGATGCATTTCCCAACAATGCATATAAAGGCGATTCTTACTTAAACATTGGCGCCCACCTTGCAACATTATTAATGTTGTAACACAGATATTCAATTTACGACTAGTTACTTAAAGTAATATATAATAATATGGTAGGCGGTGCAGTGGGTGAGCAATTGAGATTTTTGATTTTTTTCCAAATTCAAACTTGAAATAGTTAGCATACTTATAATACAACTATGTTTCTGGGGAGCATACGAGTCGCCCGCAGTAACGGACGTTCTCCCTGATTCAACCATACGAACATGGGGTGATTGTCCATGGAAGTGATCGCGATCGAACCCATAGTTATGGATTCCGATTGTTGAATACGCTGTACGAAAGAACCCGCAGTTACGGGTTTAGTATTTCTTAAATCCGCAGAGACGGATTTCGATATTATTTTATTTAGAAATTGTTGACATTACATTCGGATCCGCAGTGACGGACTCCGTTTCTGTTTCAATGCAAACCATTTAGAAATAGGCCACTTTACAATGCCCGTTGTCAACCGAACGTCAACGATTCTGACGTGACAACCAATACCGTGTAAACCTTTTCTACTCGGCCTATCTTCCAAAACGTCGGTGGAAGTTTTACGTTATGAATTCAAAACAACTTAGCAAATTCTTGAACTTTACGAAACCTATTCACAAGCGATATAGGTTAGTCAATTACAACAGGTTCAGGAGGAGAAAGTATAATAATTCTATAATTGTTTTCTTCACAATACTTTTCAAAAGTTCAGAGGCCAGATACTTCTAGTTGAGGAAGTTAAATTGATTTTAGGGGACCCACATTAAAAGATGCACGAACGTATTACACTACTCCAATTAGTAGCGGGCAAAAGTGGATCGCCCCGATTTATTCGATCTAACCATATAATTTCTATTATAATTTTGGCGGTCCACTAAAGTGGCAAAGGTACGAATCTCTGACAATGGGATAGGTCCAGTTACAAGCCAACCGAAAATTGAATTTTGAGCCAGCAAAGTCCCAGAAAGAATTGACTGACAACCCTCCAACAAAATTTTTGGATACAAATCGGCTCCCAATAAAAGATCCACAGGGCGGGAATCGAATAAATTAACATCTGCCAGACGAATACTTGGCATTTGGGCTCTAAAATCGGACGAAACATTAAACGAGGGCAAATTCCCAGAAATTGACGGCAAAACCAATGCACGAGTTTCTAACAACACTGTAGGATCGCAAGGACTTCCAATTTTCAATGAGCAAACTTTACTAGAATTGGCCGAAATTGCACAATTCACCCCAGAAATAGCGACATCTGTTGAACTTACAGGGAGTTTCAACCTTTTCTGCAAGCCTTGGGACAGAAACGATGATTCTGAGGCTGGATCTATTAAAGCCCTAGCGGGATACGAAACACCACAATGAATTATATTTACGATAGCTGTCCCCAATAGAACGGATTTGTTCTGAGCCGTGTGGAAAACTTGCCGAGAAGCAGTAGTTGATGTGGATGGGACTGAAGGATCGATAGGGGCAGGATTTGAAGAATTTATAGGGTTCCGGTTTACCGAACCAACCGAAGAAATCGAATTATTGGGTGACGTGTCACTGCGATGCAATAATGTGTGATGGCTACGCCTACATTTCGAACACCGATGCTGACTTATACAAGTTTTCACCTCATGGCCCCTGCGCAAACAATTCACACACAATCTACGACGTTTCACTGTAGAAAATCTAGCCGACAGCGACATACTTTTGAATCGAGGACATTCAAAAAGCTGATGGGACTGTTGAGGGCAAATAATACAATCATTCTTAGGAGAAGATGGGGAATTACGATAAGGATATGGTTTCATGACATGGGTTTGAAGTTTTTTATCGCCAGATTTTTTGACTGAATCATTTCCTCGCATACCATGGAGACACATGAGTGTTTGAATCCGTTCCGTTAAAAACCTATCGAGGTCTTCCCAAAGCGAAACAGATGACTTGTCTTTAACACTTTGCTCCCACAATGTCTGTGTAATTTTCGGAAGCCTTTGAAGACAAATAAAAACTAAGAAGGGATCCCAATTATCCGTACGAACGTCGTAAATGGACATTGCGGACAAGCAACCATTGATACCACGCTGGATTTGTTTAAGACCCGAACTTGTTTCAACTTCAAGTACCGGAAGAGCGAATAATATTTTAAACTGATTATGAATTAACAACCGAGGATTATCATATGTGGCTTTCAACGCGTTCCACGCCAGAGCAAAACTACGGTTCGTTAAGGGGAATTTAGAAACAATCTCGCGAGCTTCCCCTCTAGTATTTCGTGTCAAATGACAAAGACGCTCGATATCACTCAATCGAGAATTGTTTATATAGACCGCGCTAAAAAGATCTCTAAAGGTTGGCCACGAAAGAAAATCGCCCTCGAAGACATCCGTATCACAAGGAGGCAACACCAGATTATGAACCATATCTGTATTCGGAGGATCGACAATAAAACTCGAATTACCTCTAGGATTCCCAATACCTGCTATTGGGGAGCTAGCGGCCTTATTACCCACATTTCGACAAGTGTGGGTGGATGAGTTCGTTTTATTTAAATCAGTATCGCTAGCCTGGACTTCCTTAGGAGGTGCAGACTGTGTCTGGACTTCTTGAGGAATATCAGACGGATCCCGATTTAATTCAACGTTTCCTTGCCGAAGTTTGTGCAAGGCACGTTTTATCATTGCCAGACAATCCATATACATGTCATAAACGACCTCCTGCTTTGATTCTACAGACTCAATATCTTCTTGACACGAATCCTCAGACGATTCCAAAAAGAAAATACATTTTTCAAAAGAATTTTCCACGTTTGCCCATTTTTTACTTAATTCGGCACTTCTAACTTCTAAAACAAAGATATCTACATCATCTTCCTTTAAAGTCCGAAGTTTATCACACATTTTGACTAGAGCGTCCGAAACTCTGATGTAGGTATTTAGAGGAGTAGAAGGCATAATTACAATTTTCTTTTTAATCGCACGAACACGATAAAATATTCCAAAAGAAAAAATTATTTAGTTATGATTTAAACCAAAGCTTTTCCAATAAAAAGCTGACAACAAGTTGAAATCGCTACGACAAAATAAATTTCTTCCCCAAAAAACAGCAAAATTTGCTAAGATTTCCTTAGAAAATCGATAAGAATTCGAAAATTTACCAAAAAATATCCGAAAAGATTCAATAATTTGCAGAAACAAACCTACTTCCGTCTCGAAAGTTGAATAAAATTCACCAAAAGTATAGATTTTCGACAAAATCTCAACAACTGCACAAATATAATATATAAATGTATGAAATATCAAGAAAATTAATAAATAATTCGATATATACGACACAAATTTTTAATGAAAACGGCAAAAAATTACTATTTTTATTTCAAATTACAATAAAAATAATAATTTTTACAAACCGATGAACACTGTCGTAATTGCGGACTGTAGGGTAAACGATAAGCTAAAATGTCCAAAAGTAGCTTTCAATTTGTTCATACACACACTACTAATCAATTTACAAAAAAAATATTACTTTGTTCCAAACGTGCCAACACGCCACAATCGACCGACCCGATTAGTGTAGCGTACACGCAAACAAAAGAAAAACGAAAAAATTATATTTATCGTAGGCAAGCGACGGCTGCCTATTACGATATTAGTAGTTATGTGTGTAGCGTGTGTGTATGATACTGCAGTAAACAGACAAGCGACCGTACAACGTAAATATGTCGCTAGCGTATATACGTGTATATTATTGTGTATTATTGAACAGGGATATATGCGAATATTAAAGGGAAAGGGCACGTTTATTTTTCTATTATTATTCGCACAACACAGTGGTAATAGGTAAAGAATATTTTGGAATTTAATATTTATTATTAAAATTAGGTCGATGTTATTAATAAAATTATCAAAATTTAACACAAACGTTAATTAAATTTTATTAATAATATTGACCACACACAATTATTAAAAAAAGCACTTCTTAAGTAATTTTTCTCACAATTACCACAATATATATTCGCAATAAAAAATATTTGTTTTTTGTTACCACTGTTCAATAATAGACAAGCGAAAAATTAAAGGCGACAAACGAAAAAATAGGGATTAGCGACGCGTTGTAAAGTGACCTTTGTTGTTGTTGTAAAGTTGTAATTTTTTGGTATTTTGGACTTTAGACTTTTTGGTTTTTTGTTTATTATTCTTTTTTCGCGAGCTCACAATTTTTTTTTAAAACACACTGCCCTCACCTACCTGTTGTTTTGTTGATGTTTTTTAAAGATGACGATGATGCAGTTGATGAAGATCTCTGTTATAAGAACAATTGTTAGCAACTAATATCCAAGGGCTCTCATCCGGCTCGAATGGACCAAAATGTTTAGGCGCCGAAATTGCGTTTCGAAAAAGGGAAAGAAATAAAACACGAACGTTTTAGTTTCTGATTCCAGAATTTTATTGATAAATTAAATATAAATAATAATAGGGGAAGAAAAGGAGAAAGAACAGATTACCTGTGTTACGAGTAGCGATCGATACGAGAAGGAGATGAACAATAACAACAATGCTGCAAAGTGACATTGGCGCAAAACAATACTCATTAGAAAACTGACAGTTCAATGTTGTAACAATAAGGAGTATGCAGTTTTCTAATGAGTATGCAAACAAACACAATGAACACGAGCGTTCAAAGGATGCATTTCCCAACAATGCATATAAAGGCGATTCTTACTTAAACACATTATTTAATCCTTTTTTAGGAAAATTATAGTCTAAATTTAGACAACGCACTTGCATTATCTTTACTGAAAGTTCATACAGATTTTTTTTCGTACATGGCATTGGAGATGTATAGTACTGTACTTTGCCTTTGAAGTGACAATATGCTAACAAGTCATGCCACAAAATAATTAGGAGCAACCCGAATATTTGGATTTTATTATATATATCCATGAACAGCCATAAAATAAAGGCCGAAATTATAACATGGATAATGTAATATCGAACATTTGGGAAAACAATAGTTAATTTATTATGTATGTAGTAACTAAAATATATGAAATATTTTGTTATTAATAAAAATAATAATACAAATATAGTGGTAAATATTGAAATATTAAGCACTTGTACCAAATTTCATCCACCTACGATAACTCCTATTTTTGGCCGCTGATAATTGGACGCGCGACATAGTGCGATTTAACGGTCAAGATCGGTATATGGGAAAATATAAAAAGTTTATCTACACCAATCATTTGCATGAATATTTCTTAGCCAAAAAAAATGTTTATACAATCATTAATAGAAATCCAAAATACCGAAAATGATTCCTTAATAATATTGCTAAGGCATAATAATATGGTCCAAATTGTCCGTAAAAACGCTAAAGATTGTTAATTGAAGCAATTGAGCAACACATTGATAGTTAAATGATGAATAGAGATACAAGTTGCAACAGTCACGAAAAATAAGCCAGACCTATAAAACATAAATGTTAATGGGCGTTTACAATTTTGTAGAAAATGCAAAAATTGAAAAGTCAGAGGATTGGAAACATGTGATGTGGTCTGCGTAAACAAAAATTATTGTTATTCCAATTGAATGGCATCTAGTAAAGGTAAATGTAAAACATGGCAAAGGAAGTTTAATGGTTTGGGGGTGATTCACTTCGTGGAACGTTGGTCTACTGGTAGTAGACTAATGAAGATTAAAATCTAAATATCTAAATATTTTTCCGATCGATGAAAGCAAAATGATGTTATATTATAACGAAGGTGCGGAAGTTTTTGATACGCCTGCCGAAAGTCCTAACCTTAACCCAATAGAAAGTGTGTGATACTATTGGAATTTTATTTAATTCTTGTTTGTTTTTGTTATATTTTTTGTTTATACCCTACACAACTATGTTGTCAGGGTATTATAGCTTTGTGCAGCCCAAAGAGTTTGTAACGCCGCGAAATATTGGTCCTATACCCACCTTTAAGTATACCGATCGTCTTATCTCGACTTGCTAGATCTAGACATGTGTGTCCGTCCGTCCGTCTGTCCATTACAATTTCTAAACACGATACAGACCACAGTTATGGACCAATCTTCACGAAATTTTGCATGTAGGAAGGCCAATGAAGACCCCTATTGTTTTTGGTAAATATTTATTTATTTTTTGGATAATATTTAGGGGATGATATGGACCAAATATTTAATTTTTGTCGGTTTTTCTGATCGCTCTAGAGGCCGCAAATATGTGTTCTATGCCGTATATATTTACTCGTGAAGCATATAGACCCGCGAAGTTGATGGTGTATCCAAAAGCAATGGTTGACCTTCAAAATGACTCTAATTACATTGTCGTATGTACTCGGATGTGGAAGTTACACACAAATATTTACAGGTGCTTACGTATTCTGATATTATTCAGTAACCCATTACCACATTAGAGGGCGGAAATATAGCACTGATCCCTTTAAAATTGTCCATGAAGTTCCAATTATGGTCAAAGACAACGCCTATAATTTTCGATGATGATCAGATTAAAATTTTGGGATGAAGTGAATTGAAACTTATTTTTTTGTGTGTTTTCTAGTCGAATATAGGCGAACATCGAAATAAACATCCGAGTTCCGTGGTAGTTGTGTAGAGTATCGTATGGTTGGCCCCGTCCGACTATACTGCTCCGCTCACTGGTTTAAAAATTAAATTGCTATTTTTTTGCATTTTATCTCTGTACCTATGTATAGAATTATAAAAAAATCTAAAGGATAATTTTAGTAAAGAAACATTTATGTTTATTACTAACAAAATTGAAGAAAAGTTTTTATTTATTGTGTAAACTCATACTTGACTAATTCATTAGCCATAAGGCTGAGGGTCTTTACACGTATTCAAGAATGTCCTTCAAAATCTCAAGTGAAAACCTCAACAACTCTTGAAGATATAGCCGATTTATTGTATAAGCATCAATTGACGGCAAGTGTATTTCTTAAACCGTGTCTTTCTCAAACCCGTTTTTTACGAATGGTGGGAACAATAGTTCAGCAACTAGTAATTCAATCCGTTTCAAATATAAACAGCCAACATCTTTCTTTTTTATACCCTACACAACTATGTTGTCAGGGTATTATAGCTTTGTGCAGCCCCAAAAGTTTGTAACGCCGCGAAATATTGGTCCTAGACCCACCTTTAAGTATACCGATCGTCATATCTCGACTAGCTAAGTCGATCTAGACATGTGTGTCCGTCCGTCCGTCTGTCCATTATAATTTGTAAACACGATACAGGCCACAGTTATGGACCAATCTTCACGAAATTTTGCATGTAGGATGGGTTCTGGCCAATGAAGACCCCTATTGTTTTTGGGAAAGATCGATTAATATTTAGGGGATGAAATGGACCAAATACTAAATTTTTGTCGGTTTTTCTGATCGCTCCAGAGGCCGCAATTATGGCCAAACATCGTGAAATTTTCCACGGAGAAGGCGATCAGGCCAAAGAATAAGCATGCCTGTTTTCATAAAGATCGGTCAATATTTAGTGGGTCAAATGGACCCTGACTTTTGTGTGAAAAATTACAAAATTTGTATTCTATAGCGTATATATTTACCCCTGAAAGACATAGACCCGAGAAGTTTATTTTATATCCAAGAGGAGTGGTTGAGCTTTAAATTAATACCAATTATATTGTTGTATGTGCTCGGATGTGTGAGTTACACCTAAATATTTACAGGTATCTCCGTATTCGTATATTATTTAGTAACCCATTATAACTCTAGAGAGCGGAACTATAGCGCTGATTGAGTTCCGTGGTAGTTGTGTAGGGTATCGTATGGTCGGCCCCGTCCGACTATACTGCTCCGCTCACTGGTTATATTTATCGTTACATCGGAAACTATAACACACATTTCAATATAATTATTTGTAGAATAGAATTTCATGTTTCAGTTAGGTTGGATCTAAAACACATCGTTTGGAAGACGATAACATTCACATAAAATAACATTACAGTACTGAGTATCTACTATATTATGAGTCTTTTAGACATGAAGTCGTTTAGGACTCGGATGTAATTCCTAATATGTTTATAGAACTTCAGCATAATGGAGCCCAGTGTTAAGTAAACATTTTATTCCTTTAAGTATAAGGCGAAATGTATATTAATATCTTTGCAACACTGGAGACCGCAGAAATTATATGTATATATTATTGATCAGAATAAAAATCTGTGTCAAAACCACAATAGTCATTGCAATATTTAATATAGAGATTTGATTGGATGTTTGATAATGAAAATGGGATATATCGAGGGGATCTGGGGCATGTTTTTCAACCGAATTGGCTGTTATTTGGCATTTCTGGTTTTCAACGTATAACGAACCTTGTTACAAACAATTTTAACATTGACCCATGTTTCGGAGTAGCTACACATATAACATTAACCCCAATATTTGGGAATTTTGGGATAGTAAGGCAAGTTTTTCAACCGAATGGTCTGTAATTTGATATTTTGAGTTTCCATAGTGTAATAAATCTCCCTACCAAAAAGGGCGATATCAGCCCACGTTTTATAACGGTACTCCACATTATTCCGTATTTTGGGCTGTTTGGCTGATTCGGCTATAATTTAATATTTTAAATTAACATATGGCAAAATAGTTATGAATATTGATTCACTTTTTAAGACATCCGCCACATAACCAAATTGACTGCAATTAGATTCTTTAAGCTCTCATTGGGTAACAAATGTCCTTACCCAATGTTATCACGGAGGTTTTGGTATATCCATTACATTAGATATTATGCCTATTATACATGTTCCAGATTGCTGGTTTACCGATATATCCCATTTTAAATACGAAACATCCTAGGAGTAATACCAATGTATGTACAAAATTTCAAAACTCTATATAGTTCGAGCTCTAGCTCTATCGTGATTCAAACAGACAGATGTCGAACTTGGCTAAAGAACATAGAATTTTACTCAGATCGAGAGGTGTTGCAACCAGAATGACAATAGCCAGTCCTTGTTCGCGTTTAGTAATTTTACAATGAAAAGGAACATTATATAAAGCGAGAGAAAATATATAGTCCTTGCATTTTACGTACATCCTATTAAAACGTGTGCATACAATGATCGCGTGTACATTCAATAATAGTAGTAGTTTCAATACAATGTCAATCCAATTGAAAAAAAAAATAAAATATATTGAAAATGTTCAATAATTGACAAACGAAGGCTTTGAGGAATGCTCCACCAACAATTTTATCCCAAAATATCTCAAAAACTTTTTGACGTGGTGTAATCAAAATATCTCCATACTAATATCGTGGAAATGCAAATAGACTTCATAATATTTTTTGCCAATTTTTCGCGGTTTTCGATTTTTCCTTTTAAACCTTTCCATCAAAATATCTCCATACTAATATCGTGGAAATGCAAATAGACTTCATAATATTTTTTGCCAATTTTTCGCGGTTTTCGATTTTTCCTTTTAAACCT
>NW_026875482.1:0-17715 GCF_032173495.1 Musca vetustissima | reverse complement strand
GTCAATGTGTGCGGTTTTTGGCATAGTCTTTGTGCTGCTTGGTAAGTACAAGAAATTTATAAGCCTCTCCACACACCCTGAACAGAAAAATCATAAATCTGAAGCTCATACACACTGCCAAACGCCTGCATGTTTGTGAGTGGCGCCCAACCACCACAAAAAACGTAATTTGCCAAATACCCCCAGAAGTGTGTGCATAAAGTTCACCTATTTTACAACAACATTTCAAGAGCTATGCTGCATAAACAACAACCACAAAATGCCTGAAGGTCGTTCGGTGACACATCACTTGGGTATCACACACAAAAAAAGAAATAAAAAAGGGATTGGAGAAAAAAATCTGTGTATGGAAAAGTAAAAAAAGGATTCATATTAGTAAAAATAGAATCTCCCCGAACTTCCTACTTGGAAACTGTGTTAAAGTCCAGCTGACCCCAAAAATCCTCTCAGACCGCGATCTATGTCTTCTAAATATTTTTTCTAATTTCCTTTCATTGTTTTTCCCTCTTTCCCCCTTTAGGTTACCGCTGCCTGCGTGCCGTTGGCTTTCTAACCGGAGCCTTTATTGGCATTAAAGCTGTGGCCATGATGCGTATCTACATCACCGGCTATTTAGGTGAACCGGCCGATGCTGCCTCTTCTCTTGTCGGCGGTTTGGTGGGTGCTGTACTCGGTTCCACATATCCGGTGGCAACATTTTTTATATCGGCCTTTGCCGGAGTGATATTGGCCGGTGCTGCCATGGCGGTGTGCGTTGCCACAATGCCGGATAATGAATTTGGGGTAAGTTTTGGTCGGAGATTTTGAAACTAAAGAAGTTAATCGATGTGTCTTTCTTTTACAGCAAATCGAAATAGCTGTGGCCTTAATCGGCGGTGCCATTATTTGTTCAGTTCTAACATTGTGCAGTGCAAAATATGTGACAATCTTAACGACCAGTGTGGTGGGTTCGGCAATGATCATATGTTCGGTGGATTTCTTTTTGCATGGTCTGCAATTGACCACATGGGTAAGTAATAGAAGAAAAAAAAAACGTATAGTCCTGAGGCTCTAAAAGTCTCTGAGAAATTTGACGTCGGAAGAATTGTCTTTAATAGTCCCACCTGTCCTGGGACAAAAATTCTTTAAAAATACAATCATAAAATGCTGCTTGGTCTGGGACAAATATTCTTTAAAAATCCTCGGCTAAAATCCTGCTTGGCCTGGAGAAAATATTCTTTAAAAATCCACGCCAAAATCCGGCTGGGTCTAGGGCAAATATTCTTTAAAAATCTACGCCAAAAATTCCCTCTTGGCCAGGTACAAATATTCTTTAAAAATCCACGCCTAAAATACTGATTGGTCTGGGACAAATATGCTTTAAAAACCCCATTTGACCTGGAGCAAATATTCTTTAAAATCAACGCCTAAAATCCTGCTTCGCCTGAAAGAAATATCCTTTAAAAATCGACGCCTAAAGTCCCGCTTCGTCTGGTACAAATATGCTTTAAAAATCCAGAATCCAGACCAAAAATCTCACAAAATTAAAAAAAAGACAAAAATTCTTTAAAAACTCCACTTTATCTGGCAGAAATATTCTTTAAAAATCCACGCCTTTGTCTGGGACAAATATTCTTTAAAAATCCTCGGCTAAAATTCCGCTTGGCCTAGGACAAATAATCTTATAAAATCGAAGCGTAAAATCTTTGAAAATCCAAGCCAAAAATCCCGCTTGGTATAGGATAAATATTCTTAAAAAATCCAAGCCTAAAATTCTGCCTCGCCATATCGAAACTCAATAGGGCTTTTTCCTATTTTAACTCTCAAAGTCTCATTTTCTTATAAATAGCATGTTGGGCGTAATTTTTTAGAAATTATGATTTTTTTAAGATTTCAGTATCCATATCGAAACTCAGTAGGACTTTTTTCCTATCTTAAGACTATAAAAAAAACAAATCGGAAACCCTCGTCTTTGATTCCAAAAAAAGTGTTGGGCGCCACTATTTTGGAATCTAAGCCGAGGGTTTCCGATTTTTTATTATAGAAAAACCCACGCGATTTTTTTCCTCGTTCCCCAAAAGCTTTACAGAGTTATTTTATAACTCTCCTGGCCAGAGATTTATTTCAGATCCAAAAGCTCAATAGGACTTTTTTCCTATCTAAAGGCTATTAAAAAAACTAATAACTTTATTATATTGGCCGCCACTTTTTTTAGAATCTAAGCCTATGGTTTCCGATTTTTTTAATATAGAAAAGCTCATGTGATTTTTCCTCGTTACCTAAAGGCTTTAGAGGGCTTTTTTTATAACTCTCCTGACCAGAGATTTATTTCAGATCCAAATAATGAACATATCATGTTGGGCGCCATTTTTTTGAAATGATGACTTTTTTAATATTTCAATTTCCACATCGAAGTTCTATAGATATTTTTGTATCTAAAGACTTTAAATAGTTAAAAAAAAAACTAATAATCTCGTTATGTTGGGCGCCATTTTATATTTTTTAACTAAGCCTAAGTTTTCCAATTTTTTATATCATTTGAAAAGCCCATGTGATTTTTCCTCGTCCCCTAAATGCTTTACAGGGGTTTTTTATAACTCTCCTGAATCTCTTGATTTATTTCAGATCCAAATAACCATCACCATTTTATGAATTCCACGAAATCTTTTCCTTTGGGCGCCATTTTGAAAATCGAGGTTTTTTGGGTTTTTATTTCTTTAGGCAAGCTCATCCCGTTATCTTTTTTTAAGTATTTTATGTTGGGCGCCATTTGAGCTATAAAGGTCAACTATATTTTTTCCTCGTATCTAAGGAACGTTTCTGTTATGTTGGGCGCCATTTCGATTTTATTCGAACTTTTATTCTTATAGGCATAATACAGTTTTTTTTGAAATGTTGGGCGCCATTTAAAAAATCGATTTTTTAGGATTTTTTCTACAGCCAAAGCCCACAAGATCTTTTCCTCGTTAACCAAAAGACTGCTTTTGGAGATTTTGTCATGTTGGGCGCCATTTTATATTTATTTGTGATTCAATTATTTAAATAAAAAATCTTCTTTCAAATACGGTTTGTCATGAAAAAAAAGAGAGATACAAATTTTCCAAAATAAAAAAACATGTTGGGTGCCATTTTATAAAATGAGGATATTCCGAATTTTAGTTAGTTTAGTAAAGCTCAAAGATACTTTTTGTCGTATCTTAGCACAATAAAAATGGTTTTCACGTTGGGCGCCATTTTATTACATTTTTTTTTTTTGTTTCTATGCAGTGAATCCAAATTATCGTTTCCTCACTCTCAAGAAGTTGTTCAGAGTTAACTTTGAAGCTCACTTTTTAGGGTTTTTTTTAGAAATGAACATAAAACGTTGGGCGCCATTTTATTATTTGAGAACTTTCCGAATTTTATTTCTATAGTGAAGCTTAATGGTAAATTTTTTTCGTATCTAAACACACAAAAAAATGATTTTCCATGTTGGGCACCATTTTATAACATGAGGGGTTGGGCGCCATTTTCTTTTTATTTGTGATTCAATTATTATTTAATATTCTTTCTTAATTTCTTAAAGGTTATAGTTACATTTTTGTCGTATCTAAGCACAAAAAAATGTTTTCACATTGGGCGCCATTTTATAAAGTTGTGTTTCCCAAATTTTAGTTCTACAGTGAAGCTCAAAGGTACCTTTTAGTCTAAATACAAAAAAAATGTTTTTTCATTCTGGTTGCCATTTTGTCATGTTGGGCGCCATATTTTTTATTATTTATTTTAATTAATTTTTCTCTTCCTTATTTTGTTTTCCAGCTCTTCAATATGAAACCGCATCCAAATCCACCCGCCTGCTATGGTGGCATTTTGATCTTTGCCTGGCCCATTAGCATAATTATTGGCCTAATGATACAGACTTTTATTACCGCCTGGGGTATCGATCATCGTAAACGGGTCTTTCAGAAGAGACATCAACAGCTGGCGCGCATGCAATCGCGACCGCGTGAAACCCGCGAAGAGGCGAGGCAGCGAAAATTCCGTTATCTATATCAGGTGCGCACGGCACGGGGTGATATTATATCGCAGGTGAGTTAAAATGAAGTTGGAAAAGCTGGAGTTTGGGGTAATTGAGAGAGAGAGAGAGAGAGAGAAAACTGAGACGAACTGTTTTAGTATCAAACTAAAGAGAATACATAGAATGAGAGTGTGTATCAGAGAGACATATAGTAAAATGTTGTCTCTCTCTTCTCATCCTGTTTTTCTTTCTGAGAGACCCTAAGAGATGTGTGTTCCTTCACTCTCTTTTAAAAACAACTTCAGCATCTGATTTTTGCTTTGAAAAAATTTCCGATTTTTTTTTAATTGCTTATTTTCCCTTTTCCAGAATTTCGTATCAGCACTGCAAAAACGCATTCAGCTAAGCGGCACCGAAACACCCTCAGAACGTTCTCTCAAAACCAGTTCCAATGAACGGAATACCTTTCGCAGTGATCGGACACATTTTACGACAATACCACCCGACTCGGATATGTTTGACAAAATCGAGATTGTGCGTGATATAGCATAACAAACGGTATATAATTATATGTAAAGCGTGATAAAATGATGATAAAGAAGAGGAAGAAGATGAGACAAAGAAGGAGAAGAGTAAGAATAATGTATAGAATGGGCACAGAGTTGCCATTAAATATTTTTAAAAACAAAAAAAAAAAACACATTTGACAGTTGCGTCTTAAAGAACTTTTTAAGCTTTAAATGGTTTCCCAAAAACAAAATAAAAAATTGAGAAACTTGGACGAAACAAAAAAATATTAATTGAGAGCACTTTAAGTAAAGTTAAAAAAAAGAAAAATGATATCCTTACAGGTTTTTAATGGTTCCAAAACAAAAACACACATAACCTAAAAGTTACAAACAACAAAACCAACAAAAGAAATATAATTTTTTTTCTCCTAGTTTATAAAAAATAATACCAAAAAAGTGATTATGCTTTTTAAGCACTATTTATTACTAATTTAGTTATATTATTTTATTTACTATTTTTTAAATTAAAAAGAAAAATAATAAAAAACTAATTTATGTTTACTATATGTTTTTAAAACAAAAAGAAAAAAAAACAAAACCAATACAGTTTGTCATGAAAAAAGAAAAATTCTATTAAAATTTTCCAAAAAAAAAAAAAAAAAACATTTTTTTCACGTTGGGCGCCATTTTATAAATCGGCGAGTTTTTCCCAATTTTAGTTCTATAGTGAAGATCAAAGGTATTTTTTGTCATGTCTGAACCTAACAAAAAAGTTGTCATGTTGGGCGCCATTTTAATAAAAATTTATATTATTTTTTTCTATATAGCGTGTCCAAATTATCATTAACACATTCCCTACAAGCTATTATGCAATTTAGCTCTGAAGCTCAATGGCCCTTTTATAACGTAAAAAAAAACGTGATCATAACACGTTGGGCGCCATTTTATAAACTGTGAGATTTCCGAATTTTAGTTCTATAGTGAAGCTCAAAGGTACTTTTTTGTCACATCTAAACACAAAAAAATATTTTTCACGTTGGGCGCCATTTTTGTATTAATTTTTTCTATGTAGTGAGTCCAAAAAACCAAAAAAATTTTTTACGTTGGGTGCCATTTTATAAACTGAGAGATTTCCGAATTTTAGTTCCAAAGTGAAGCTTAAAGGTATATTTTTGTCGAAATAACACAAAAAATGGTTTTCACGTTGGGCGCCATTTTATGACATTTTTTATTTCTATGTACTGAGCCCATATTATCATTTCCTCATTCACCCAAAGTTTTTTCGGTGTAATTTAGCTCTGAAGCTCAATGGCAATTTTATCGTATATTAAAAATGATCATTTTACGTTGGGCGCCATTTTTTTAATTAAAGGGTTTTCGAATTTCCGTTCTTTAGTGTAGCTCAAATGGACTTTTTATCGTATCTATAGGCTTTAGAGGGTTTACTGTCTTTCTCCTGGCCATAGTTTATTTTTCAATTCTAAAGAAAGTATGTTGGGCGCCACTTTAAATTTTTTAGTTATAGGGGATTTTTAGAACAAAAAAAAAACGTGATCGTGAGGAAATCGAGATATACAGAAGTCAGAATGATGTCAGGAAATTCTAACAATGGAGTAAAACACCAAATCGTAGGCTTTGGTGCAGGTACATCCTCCTATAGAGATGAAGATGAAAAGCTGGTATCAGATACAGATAGCGTATTAATGATCTGGAAGGAGCATTTTGAAAAGCTTCTGGTATCAAATAGTGAAGAAGATACCCCAGAAACAAAATGAGATGACGGTATAGAGTCATCATTAATAGGCTAGAGAAACAGCATGGGGTCGATAGATTACCAGCCGAACTATTCAAGATCGATGGTCAGATGCTAGTCAGGAGCATATTCAGCTATTATTTTAACTCATAAGATCACAGTCAAAATCCAATCATGTTGGGCGCCATTTTATTAAATAATATTTTTCGAATTTTCTTTACCATTTTTTCCTCTCTGAAGGGTGTTCAGCATTTTTTTTTTTTTTTTGTTCTTCAGACCACAGTTTTGCTTGCAGATCTAAAGAAAAGATCCAATCACGTTGGGCGCCATTTTATAAAACTAAATTGCAAATATTTTTTTATACAAGTCAAATTTTCTCCCCTCTGAAGGGTATTCTGCAGTTTTTTTTAGCTCTTCAGACCACAGTTTTGCAGATCTAAAGAAAAGATCCAATTACGTTGGGCGCCATTTTAACCATTGAAATAATAATAATAATTGTTATTTGTGCAGGAGTAAAAAAAATATTTATTCCGGTGCATTACTGTTCTTTTTCAGCTGTACGAACCACAGGTTTGCTTCAAATCTAAAGAAAATTTTCAAACTCGTTGAGCGTCATTTTATAATATTAAATACTTCAATTTTTTCCCTGTATGTGAACATAAATTAGCGGTCAATGTTCTGAAAATGCCGCCCAACTTGAAAAAAATAATTCGTTTGTTCTTCCAAAACGATCACACCTTTTTGAAATGAAAAAAAAAAAAAACATTGAATCCCCCCCCAGACAATTAATTTATAAAATGGCGCCCAATATAAGTTATTGGTCATAATATAATATATTAAAAAAATTTTCTATTAAAAATATTCGAGTGTAAAATGGCGCCCAACTTGAAAAAAGAAACATCTTATTTTGTCCTGCGGAAATGATCTGTCCTTGGAAATGATAAAAATATGACTCCACATTTCTCTATAGAAGACTCTCCCTAGTAGATTATTCATTTATAACCAGTAAGGAAAGTAGTAAAGTCGGACGGGGCCGACTTTATGATACCCTTCACCACTTTGAGTATATTCAACAGATGAATCCTAACAGACGTCGCATTTTTAACGGATCAGTAAAATGAATTTGGAACCATAAACACGTCATTCTGCAGCCGATACTAAATTGTTCATTTGGTCAGATATAGAAGCTGTATCTAAATCTGAACCGATTTCAGGAAACTTAGCACACATCTAGACCCAATTCATTACGCTGAGCCAAATTTAGTGCAAATCGAGAGATATATAGGGACTTTTGTGCACACTTTACCTTAAATCGGACGAAAATATATATAAGATATATAATTAAATCTGAACCGATTTTCAGGAAACTTAACACACATCATTCTAGAGATAATTCATTACGCTGTGCCAAATTTCGTGCAAATCGAAAGATATATAGGGACTTTGGTGCACAATTTACATTTAATCGGACGAAAATATATATGGGAGCTATATATAAATCTGAACCAATTTTCAGGAAACTTAACACACATCATTCTAGGCCTAATTTGTTACGCTGTGCCAAATTTCGTGCTTAAATCGCATATGCATATTCTCAAAAGTGTGTATGTCGTTTCCTTTTGCCTGTTACAAACATATGCATAAGACATAATACCCTGTACCACAGTGTGGTGAAGGGTATAAAAAGAATTTGGTTCAAGAACCTCAAAATACGAAAATTGAGGGGTACCCTTACATATAGTGGAGAGATTTGCTACCTAATAAGAACTCGACTAACTAAATTACAGTCAATTCGGTCGAAAAATACGATCAGAACCCCCAAAATACCAAAAATTTGGGGGTACCGTTATATGGGGGCTACCAGAAAAACTGGACCTATATTTATAATGTTTAGTGGAGTAATTTGGTACCCAATAAGAACCCAATGTACAAAATTTCAGAGAATTCCGTTATAAAACGTGCCCAAGAACCCGAAAATACCGAATATTGGGGGTACCCTTATATGGGGGCTCTCCGAAAAAATTGACCTTTATTTATAATTTTTGGTAGGGAGATTTGCTACCCAATAAGAACTCAAAGTACCAAATTTCAGCGAATTCGGTCGAAAAATGAGATCAAAACCCCCAAAATACCGAAAATTGGGGGTACTCTTATATGGGGGCTATCCGAAAAAATAGACCTTTATTTATAATTTTTGTTAGGGAGATTTGCTACCCAATAAGAATTCAAAGTACCAAATTTCAGCGAATTCAGTTAAAAAACGCGCTCAAGAACCTGAAAATACCGAAAATTGGGGGTACCCTTATATGGGGGCTATCCGAAAAAATGGACCTATATTTATAATTTTTGGTAGGGAGATTTGCTACCCAATAAGAACCCAAAGTACCAAATTTCAGCGAATTCAATTAAAAAACGCGCTCAAGAACCTCAAAATACCGAAAATTTGGGGGTACCCTTATATGGGAGCTATGCCTATACGTGGACCGATTTTCTCCAATTTCAATAGGGTTCGTCCTTGGGCCAATTAAGTAATCTGTGCCAAATTTCATCCAAATCGGATCATAAATGCGACCTGTACTTTGTTCACAAAAATACATGGACGGACAGACGGACGGACGGACAGACGGACATGCGTAAATCTACTCAGAATGTGATTCTATGCATATTCTTAAAACGAACCATGGGTCTATCTCGATTATTTTTGCCTGTTACAAACATATGCACAAAGACATAATACCCTGTACCACAGTGTGGTGAAGGGTATAAAAAGGCGCCCAAAATAAATTAGTGGTCAATGTTCTGAAAATGGCGCCCAACTTGAAAAAAATAATTCTTTGGTTCTTCCAAACGATCACACCAATTTGAAATAAAAAAATCACATTGAACCCCCCATGGACAATTAATTAATAAAATGGCGCCCAATATAAATTATTGGTCAAAATAAAAAATATACATAAATTTCTATTTTCCTCTACAAATATTCTTCGGACAAACTGTATATAAGTTTCTAACACACCATATATTTTAAAAACAAAACGGAAAATTCTATTCCTAATTTATATAAAAAAACACAGGGATTATAATTAAATTTTGTTTATATATATGTATATGTAAATGTTTCTAAGTGGCATAGTTTAAATAAAATACACAATATTGAAAACTTAATTTAAAATAAAGTAAAAAATAACAAAATTAAAATTTGAAAACAGAATTGTGAAGAAAATTAACAAAAGAACAATTTAGAAAGGAATGTTAAAAAAACAGGTAGAAAAATGTTGAAAATAAAAAAATTAAATATTTTATATATGAGAAAAAAATACAATTATTTCATATATTAAATGTATTTATAATTGAAAAAATTTTGTTTTTTTTAATTATAAAATTTTTATAATTATTAAGGAATTATTAAAAAATAATTTAAAAATTTTGTTTTAATTTTGTTTCATTTAGTAAAGTTTGTTATAATTAAAAATTTTCTGTTTCTGTTAATTAAAAAAATATTCATAAAACGAAATATAATTTTTTTTATATTTAAAAAACGGTTTTTTAATTATTAATATTTATTTATTTTTTATATTAATTCTTTTTTTAAATAAAAGACTTTTGTTAATAAAAAGAAATTCATTTATTTTTATATAAAACCAAAATTTAAATGTATTTTTAAAACGGATTTTTAATTCAAACTATTTATTTTTAATTGTAAATTTTTAATAACAGAAAAAAATTATATATGTATTTTATATTTATATAGAGAAAAGAAAGTGTATACAAAAAAAAAAAAAAACTTGATACCATTCCAAATATAATGTGCATTTATATGTTCTATTTGTTTCTCTTGAAATGTAATTGCATTTATTATAAACACACAAATATATATATATATATATATGATTGCATTTATTTTTTAGGCTTTTAGTGAAAAAAAAATTAAATAGGAGTATAAGATTAAATAAAAATAAAAATGAAATATAATTATAAAATTAAAAAAATAACAATAAAAAATGTCCCAGTGAATTTAAAACACAACAAAAATACTTAAACGAAAATATAACAACACAAATAAAACACACAAAATAATTCTTCCACAAATAAAATGCTAAAAAGAATTTTAAAAAATAAATTGTACATAAGTAAAAATGAAATAAAAATGGAAAATTAAAAAAATAAAGAAATAATAAATTTGCTCATTGGAAAGTGAAGAATATTTTTAACACTGTATTCATAAATTTCTAATTTTTTTTATAAATTTAAATTATAGAGTGATCTTTTCTAATTATTTATATATAAAAAATTAAAGATGTATTAAAAAAATAGCAATCATCACTGATCACAAGCCATTAATCGATCAGTTAAACCCTTACCGTTAAACACACGTCATGCCACAATTCAAACTAGCGAACCCTTATACATTTAAATGGGCTCCTTTAACACCTGCGTATGGCATATGTTGCATATTTCGGAAAATTACCATAAATTGAAGGAATTTAAAACAGTATACAAACCAAGATGTATTTAATAAGGTGTATGCATCAGATACAACAACAAATTTATTACAAAAACCACAATTTTTGACAAAAATAAACAAAAACAACTATTTATTTTTCATTTTTGCCAAGAACTATTCTTTGAGGAATATAATGTTTGTATTCGTGGGTTGTTGTTATAGAAATTTAATTGTCATGCTGACAATTAGTTTTTGGCAAAAATAAACAAAAACCATTATTAATTTATTTATAATTTTTCTCTTGAACTATTCTTTGAGGAATAGTTAATGAATTTGTGTATTCTTGAGTTGTTGGCGGTTTTATAGTACGTTTACATTTAACCAGATTTCGTTAACCCAGTGGGTTTTAATTGTCAATTCCTTTGCATATATGTATGTCAAATAAATCCTCATAAAGTAGGTTAACCCGGTAAAAAGTTCTAATGAATATGCCGTTCTAGGTCAATAAAAAAATTAAAATTAAAAAAATTGCGATTAATTTTGAAAAGTTTCCCACATGTAAATTACAATCTATTTTTTGCGAAGAAGTGGCTTCAAATTTCGCCTTCTTAAAGTAAATTTAAGGGACATAATTGTACGTTTATATTGTACCGGATTACGTTAAACCAGTGGGTATATATCCTCATGAAGGAAGGTTAACCCGGTAAAAGTTTATAATGTAAATGCCGTTTAAATCCCCGGCCAAAGACTAAATCAAGGAAATTGTGTTGACTGTATACAATCTGTCCATAGGCGTATGTATCCTCCGCCGGAGATTTTGACATAAAATATTTGGACCAAATTAGCGAAAGGGTTAAAACTGATTTAAGACTAGGTTTCCTTTTCGTCCGAATCTGTAATTTTAGTTTTATTCCATTTTTATTATAAAAAAATAAATTTAAAGACAATTTTTGAAACCGGAATGAAATATTGAAAATTTGCTTTATAAACAATAAAGAAAAAAAATTAAAATCATATGATTGTCACTTGTTAATCTTTATTAAATATACCTTGGTAAAAACCATGATCTATTAATAAGGTCACCCATCTAGCAAAACTTAGCAGTATTTCTCATAATTCGACTGTCAAATTTTGAAATTTGTTTATGTTTTCATAATGGAAGTCACAATTCATAATAATGGTTTTTGACAGCAAACTTTCGAGTCAGCTGATATACAGCTGGTGTTCCTGGGTACAAATTTGGTACAAACGATTAATTTTGAATGATAGTTTGCCCTCTTAATTCAGCTTATTTCATAGCGAGATCATCCATGCCTGCCATTCAGCAGGCAACCACTATAATATTCATGGTCGTATAATATCGATAAAAAAAAACCTGACAGTAGGTGCCCTACGGCAAATGCTAACATTTCAACAAACTAACAATTAAAATTAAAAGAAATAAACATTGATGTAAACATTGCATTATTCTAAATAATGCAACCTTTAAGTTAGAGCGCGTTTAGACTACTAAATCTATTTCGATTTCAAACGTCAATTCCATGATACAATAATAAGGGAATGTTTCACAACAAAAATCTTTGTTTTGCTCTCGACGATCTGTCAAATTTTTCCTTGTAATATTTCACATGGTTGGCAACATTGCACATCGAATTCAAGTATAAATTACGCACTTTGACACTTAATCGAGACATCAGCTGCCCTAAATGGACTACCTATTTATTGAGCTATGGTCAATTCCATAGTTTATACGTCACGTTAATCCTGTTAAAACATCCAGTGGATTATTTTTAGTTCATTGAATCCTTAAACTGTGGTAGCATTGACATTAAAAATGTTCGATACAAAAAAAGGATGCAAACAAGGAATATTTTAAAGAAAAATTAAAATCAGTGTAGAAAAAAAAAGAAATATTTTTTTAAAAAATAAAAAAAGGACAACAGACATATATAATAAATCTATAAAATTCTAAAATAAAAATATATAATTGAATTTTTTAAATAAAAAAATATTTACATATTTTTTAGGATATGTTTTAAATTAGAAATGTGACCAGCATGGTATAATAATACACAGTATGATGCGGTGAATAACAAAAAAGCTATTCTGTAGGAAGTGGCTTCTTCTGTCAAATATAATAGGTGAAATGTTGAAATATTTGTTTCATCCAAATGAAAACTGTTAGGCTACGTTTAGACTACTAAATAAACTCGATCTTAAATGTCAATTACATTACGTATGCGTCACGTTAATGCTGTTCACAAATCCAGTGGATTATATTTGACGTATAATCAATGGAATTGACATTTGAGATCGAGTGGACTTCGTAAATCTAAACGTAGCTTAATAATAAACTGTTTTCATATCAAATTTGAATATATTTCAATTCAATTGGAATTTATTTGTTTTGACAGATCAGGCCACTTTGAGAACAAAAATGGTAATCAGTTAGGCAGCTAAGCCCGACATTGTTATAATTTTACCCAAGATCTATTAATAAATCATAGTGAAAGTCAATTCACAATAATGGATTTTGACAGCAAACTTGAGAGGCAGCTGATATCCAGCTGGTCTACCTGGATGATCTTATTAATAGATCTTGATTT
Source organism: Musca vetustissima (assembly GCF_032173495.1). Classification (NCBI taxonomy): domain Eukaryota; kingdom Metazoa; phylum Arthropoda; class Insecta; order Diptera; family Muscidae; genus Musca; species Musca vetustissima. The sequence continues at coordinate 4,427 of NW_026875482.1, read as the reverse complement.
TACCATGGTTTATAGCGCGTTTAGACTACTAAATCCACTCGATTTCAAATGTCAATTTCATAGCGTATACGTCACCTATAACTATGTTCTCAAATGCAGTGGATTATGCATTTGACGTATAAGCTACATTGAGTGGATTTCGTAAATCTAAAAGCACTTTTACATTTTAAAGTAACCAGGTCACATGTCAAACTTTTCACTACACATTTATTATTTCATTAAGTAAGTATTTTAATTATTTTTATTTATATTAATTATTTATTATTTTTATTGTGTTGTATTTATTTTTATTTTTTATGAAACTTCTAAAATAAAATTATGAATATGTATAGAATAAAAATTAGTAATATAAAATAAAAATAAAATATATGAAAACAATAACAATTTTGTTAATTTAAGAAAATGACAAGCTATACAAGTAAGAAAAAATAAGATGTATGAAAAACTAAACATGTTTAGATGCCAGAAAGTAAAACAAAATTAAAAAATATATAACATGTAAAAAGAAAAAAATATTAAAAATAAAAATTACTGTAAATTTTGAACAAATTATATATAACAAAAATAAATAAATAATGCCAAATAAAAAATGAATAAATTATAAATAATGAAAATAAAAGTTTAACGAAAACAAAAAAAAAAAACACAATGTTGCATTTTTATTTTCAAATTGTTGGCAGTTTTTTAGAGGACTTCAAAAAAGTACCTATTTTTTTTTAAATTATATATAAAACCGAATTTCCTATGGGGTTTGGGGTTTGAATAAATAATAAATCACATATTTCGTTGTTTTTTGAATCGCCCTTGGCTCTTTGGGCTAGATTCTTGTATATCAAATAAATTGAATTTAAATTGAAATAATTTAAATTGTCATTTCCGTTGGTATAAATAAAACATATTGCAGAAGTACGTTTAGATTTACGGAATTTGATTCGATCTTAAATGCCAATTTAATAACGTATACGTCAAATACCTTGTGGATCTTCGGATCCTCGTGGACCGTGGATAAACTACGATGGGAAAAAAGAGTAAAAAGAATAAAGTTAGGGTGCAGGGAGTTAATAACGCAGTACCGGCGGGAATCGTTGGTGTGATCACATGCCACTTGGCGTCGAGATCAAGCGATTGTGATCCGGCTGTTCTATGTGTGGATGCTTTGGCACCTGCAGCTGTATGTGTTACAAGCGCATCAATTTCAAACCCGAACCGGCAATTATACTGGCAAACGAGCAAGTCAAGACTAATGGAAATCATTCTCTGACTGCCAGAACTGTAGTTCTGGGAGGGTACGAACTACACGGGACCCTTAACGCTATCCGCGATAGTTTAGAGGAGAAGATCAGGGAAATCTTCGACCAGTTAGACAGACTTGTGCCGGAAGAGCAATGTGGGGATACGCTTCCGGAGGAACTGCTACTAAATCTCACCCTGACTGATGATGAGCTGGACACCACGGTGATCCCAAGTCTACACAACGGGATTGTTGTAGCCTAAACTAAGGAAGCGTAGACCTTGTTGACCGACCGACTTCAAGTCTGACTCAAACAGGTCCTGTGTCGGCACTTGCCGACAATAAACTTCAGAGGCAATCTGCGATGGAGACGATGTCCGACGATGGGAAATCTATCTAGACTCCAGCAACGGACAGCGACTCAAAGTTTGGAAATACCCGAGAAGTATCTGATGCTGTTTCGTATCTTTGCAAATTCGTGGGGCGAGACGCGAATTTGCTTTCGGAAAGGGAGGTTCACCTCATCAAGGGCATGATGAGATTCGTAAATAAGTTCGAAAGAATCTATCCGCACGCTTTCCATCGTGAGCTCCAGATGGAGAGGATCTCCCTCACTAACTGCTCGATCAAAAATCTCCAAGGAGACCACTGAATCGAGTGAAGTAGTGGAATCGGCGACACAAAATTTCATCCATAAGGGTGATCAACGTGTGGAGGGCTCTGTCTCAAAGCCCGATTCTACGCCTAGCGACAAAGGTGAAGTGGTTGCTGCTAAAGCTTTGAGTGGATCCACCAGTGGTCGGAATAGAAAGAAGGGCAAGTCCGCAAGGAACCATCGTCTCCTGAGAGAGCAAATACCGCCCCGCAAATCTTCAAGGCGAAGATTGAAGATTTTTTACACAAATTCTAAAAATTTCTTTTTTTTTAATCCTCACCTTGATTTTTTCAATTCACGCCCTACAAGTTTTTTAGCCACACATTGATTTTTTTTTTATACCAAGCCTTGTTTATCTATTTTTTTAAAAAAAATATTTAAAAAAAAAATTCTTCAAGACATAGATTTTTTGAAATGTATTTTTTAAGGCTTATATCTTTTAATTTATTTATTTGTTTTTTTTTTTTTTTTTTTTGGCGTAGATTTTTTTTAAATTTATCATTTTAAAGCGTAGATATATTAAAATTGATTTTACAATTTAAAAAATTTACGCCTAGAAAAAAATTTTTTTTTTAATTTTTTTGATATAAAATAATTTTAAAATATCCAGGCCTTGAAAAGATAATTTCATATCAAATTGCAATAATATTCACTTTATTTAAACAAATTAAATTGATCTTAAAAATATACAATTTCTCAATTTACAAAAATAAAAAACGTCAGAAAATAATTAATATATAAAATATAAAGGCATATAATTTAGGTCAATGTTGGTTTCCATCAAGTCCGTGGAGGTAAAAAGAAATCTTTGCGTAATGTTGAACTCATTATGGGTAACATATATTCATTTTCATCACGTCTTTTGGCCACATCCGCGTTCACATTTGTTAAAATGTCCAACATGTGTTTGCTAAAAAAACGGAAAGAAAAAAAAAAAACATAATTTTTATAAAAAACAGTCGGTTTCCGAACTGAAAGTATTAACTAATTTTTAATTTTATAATAAAGGGAAATTTTTTATGGTAGTAAAAAATTGCACATTCTTGTAAGTTGTGGAACAGATATAAAGTATATATTGAGCAGATTTTAATATACTCAGATTATTGATCTCCAAAACTTCAAAAAAATTGTACCCACCGTGCACACCATTTAGCGGTTAGATTACACAATGACTCTATAAACCAACTTCCCGTCATTGTGTGGCGTATGGCCTCCGTACCAGGTATGGAAGACATGGCTGTCAACATATCAGCATAGTCATCGGGATGAGGATTATGTTCCGAATTTGATATGCTCTAGAAAATTACAAAAACATACATTATAATTAGGGATAACACTCTTCCTTCTCCCTGACTTACCGTATCCACGGGAGCTATATTCTTTTGACACGCTTGTATTATTAACAACTTTGGTTTCCCTTTCAGCGTTTCGTCGGCCATTATTGCCTTAATGTAATTTATGCTAACCGGTACACTATTACAACCATAGACCACACCTTCCATGCCATGTGTTAGTATACAGACAATTAAGGAATCTCGTATAAGGGATCTCTTTACCGTATCACGTATGGTGTTTAACATTTCATCATGAGTTAGATTATTGCACACCACCGGTGTATAGCCAAATGATGAAAAAAGCTCTTGCAGTTTATCACGATCAACATCCGTTCCGGCACGATGTTTTCTAAAGGGGATTTTGGGAAGAAGATCCTAAAAATGAAAAAAAACTCATTATTTTTTTCGAAAATTTAAAAAATGAAGACAGAAATTTTACCTTCACTTCCGGATTGGTATCCCGATAGAATTCACTTTGATTGATAATCAAAACAAATCCAGCCCGGTTTTTACGTATGACATAACGTTCGGTATGATCAAATTCGGCATGAATGTCCGCCGTTACAGCATCACCACCACCATTTGCCTGTGGCAAAACTGCTTGTTGTGGTTGTTGTTCTGCCGAAATCATATCAAGCGAATCCATTACAGCACCCGAATCCTGATTAGAATCAGTATCTTGGCGACCACCATTTGACACATTAGCAGTTGTTGTTACAGATGTCGCCACGAATTTCCTGTTTGAATCACTTGCCACCGCATTAGCCATCCTCCGGCCCGTATTATGATTAATTGTCTCAACCAAAATGGTTTTCATCGTTTCCAAATCATTAACTTTAAAATAGCCAATTAAATTCAATACATCTGCCCCCTGCAAACTATCATTGCCAATGGCAATGACATCACGTGTTATCCAAAACAATAGAAACACCTCCAAATAGCTATAATCGTAGAAACGTAAACTTTGTGCTTCGTGTCGTAAATACATTTCATTGATTTTCATTACCATTCGACCGGCCTGGGCAATGGACAGACGTTCGCAAATCTTATAGAGGGCCTTTAGCAACGGATGTATGTGTACACTTATTTCGGGTAAATGTGGCAGATAGATATCACGCAGTTCCTTCCAAACGAACCCTAATTTTCGTAATACCTTTTTTGCTCGAATAATTGCCAGCGCCTCAATAATGCTCATTTGCCAGGTATG
>NW_026875481.1:0-18008 GCF_032173495.1 Musca vetustissima | reverse complement strand
AGCATATCCAAGTTGATAGCATATCCAATATTTACAGGTGCTTACGTATTCAGATATTATTTAGTAACCCATTACCACATTAGAGGGAGAAATATCGCGCTGATGGCTTTGAAATTTTTCATGAAGTTCCAGTTATAGTCAAGAACAACGCCTACAATTTTCGGTGATGATCAGATTAAAATTGTGGGATGAAATGGACGGAAAACATAATTATACCCTACACAACTATGTTGTCAGGGTATTATAGCTTTGTGCAGCCCCAAATGTTTGTAACGCCGCGAAATATTGGTCCTAGACCCACCTTTAAGTATACCGATCGTCATATCTCGACTAGCTGAGTCGATCTAGACATGTGTGTCCGTCCGTCCGTCCGTCCGTCCGTCCGTCTGTCCATTATAATTTGTAAACACGATACAGGCCACAGTTATGGACCAATCTTCACGAAATTTTGCATGTAGGATGGGTTCTGGCCAATGAAGACCCCTATTGTTTTTGGAAAAGATCGGTTAATATTTAGGGGATGAAATGGACCAAATACTAAATTTTTGTCGGTTTTTCTGGTCGCTCCAGAGGCCGCAATTATGGCCCAAACACCGCGAATTTTTGCATGGAGAAGGGGATCGGGTCAGAGAATAAGCGTGAATGTTTTGATAAAGATCGGTCAATATTTAGCGGGTCAAATGGACCCTGACTTTTGTGTGAAAAATGACAAAATTTGTATTCTATGGCATATATATTTACTCCTGGAGGATGTAGACCCTAGGAGTTGAAAACATATCCAAGAGGAGTGGTTGACCTTTAAATTGATACCAAATATAGTGATGTATCTACTCAGATGTGGGAGTTACAGTCAAATATTTACATGTGCTTACGTATTCAGATATTATTTAGTAATCCATTACCACAGTAAAGGGAGAAATATCGCGCTGATGGCTTTGACATTTTTCATGAAGTTCCAGTTATGGTCAAGAACAACGCCTACAATTTTCGGTGATGATCAGATTAAAATTTTGGGATGAAATGGACCGAAAACATAATTTTTTGTGTGTTTTCGAGTAGAGTATAATCCGAAAATCACAACACACCCACCGTGAAGGTAATCTGGACAAGTAATTAGAAGGACTGTACAAGAGGGGGCTGTACAAGAGGGGGCAAATATCAGGAAATATTACTCAGACTCGGAATAAACATCCTCAGAAAGTTAGAGTTCGTGGTAGTTGTGTAGGGTATCGTATGGTCGGCCCCGTCCGACTATACTGCTCCGCTCACTGGTTTTTTGTATGTTTTCGAGTAGAGCATAATCCGAAAATCACAACACAACCCACCGTGAAGGTAATCTGGACAATTAATTAGGACTGTACTGAATATTCGAAAAAAGTAAGAAAGAGGTGTTGTTAACCTCTAATCGGACAAGAGGGGGCAAATATCACGAAATATTACTCAGACTCGGAATAAACATCCTCAGAAAGTTAGAGTTCGTGGTAGTTGTGTAGGGTATCGTATGGTCGGACCCGTCCGACTATACTGCTCCGCTCACTGGTTTAAAGATTATTTTATATATTATATATTTTATGTGTCCGTCCGTCGGTCCATTATAATTTGTAAACCTGAAACAGGCCACAGTTATGGACCAATCTTCACGAAATTTTGTAAGTAGGATGGGTTATGGCAAACGAAGACCCCTATTGTTTTTAGTAAAGATCGGTTGATATTTAGGGGATAAAATGGACAAAATACTTCAATTTTGTCGTTTTTTCTGGTTGCTCCAGAGACTACAATTATGGATGTGGGAGTTGAACTTAAATATTTATGGGTACATAGGTATTCAGATATTATTTAGTAACCCATTAACATTAGAGGGCAGAAATAAAGCGCTGATCACTTTCAAAATTTTCCAAGAGGTTCCAGTTATGGTCAAGAACAACGCCTATAATTTTCGATGATGATCACATACAAAATTAGGGATAAAGTGGATCGAAAACAGTTTTTTTGTGTTTTTTCGAGTCCATCTATAGGCCACAAGCCGAACATCACAACACAACCCACGGTGAAGGGAATCTGGATAATTAATTAGCAAGACTGTACCGAATATTGTGAATATTCGGAAAATAAGTCAGTGAAGAGAGAGGTGCTGTTGATCTATAATCGGTCACGAGGGTGCAAATATCACGAAATATTGCCCTGGCTCGAAATAAACATCCGCAGAAAGTTAAAGTTCCGTGGTAGTTGTGTAGTGTATCGTATGGTCGGCCCCGTCCGACTATACTGCTCCACTCACTGGATATATATTTTTCCAAGAACCATTAGGAATTATTTAGATAATATTTTCACAATGTCCATCCATTTTTTAAGAATATTCCTTAAAACCACATAGAATTTACGGCCGATATTTTTTACTAGTAAGCATCTGATTTTTACGTATCGTATTTCAACCCTAACCACAAATTATTTCTCTTTCAAAACAATATCTAACATTTACATCCCCCTCCTTTTTCACTCAACTGCTGATCTAATGAAGTTGCCTGATAACACTTACATTTCCTCTAAATGTTGTTAAATTAACAACACAAATCGATTTCTATTGACGCAAGGACTAAATACAAGAAATCCCAAATTGATTCCGTGAGTTTGAATGATTTCCATTCAGTTTGGTCGGGACTCAAACAATAAGCCATGTCAAATGAATGGTCAATCGAACTTCCCCTTTCATGCCATGACCAACAACCAGCAACGACGACGACCACAATTTAAGCCGTTCGTGAATGCCACAGCATTGCGAGCGATGGAGTGTTTTGTTTGGAAATGCCCAGGGTTTCCAATAACAAGTGGCAGGAAATTGAGACCAGTACCACAAAAAGAAACAAAATCTCTAACAAAAGAAATAAAGAAAAAAACAACCACGGAAACCCACACATGTTCAGCGGAGCAGATAAGAGCAACGGAAGATGTGGAGAAAAGGAAAGTAAAATCCTGAAGAAAAAATAAATGCCAACAAAAACAACAATGTTGGTTATAACGTGAATGAATAGTTTTTCCTATAACAATGTACGTACTTATGTGTGAGTGTGATGATGTATGTTGGCGCTCTTTTGTGTGTGTGTTTTTTTTTGCTTCTAAAAAGAATTGTGTCATTGTCAAAAGCATCATATTGCAGCGGACTTCGGTGTTTTTCTTCTTTTTCAACTTCTTGTGGCATTTTGTGCACGCTCCAGCAAATGGTCTTTACCAAAGGATCTAAAGAGTATGTGGTTATGTGGGTTAGTGCGTTTGGGCTGTTCCAACCAACAATTCATATATGATGGCATTACTTGAAACTGAAAGAAAAACCAAGAAAAAGTTGACACGCACACATATATGAACATAGAGTGTTTTTTCGGAGAAGTATTTGAAACTTTTTGCCAAACGTTAGAAAACTAAACGAAGAAAGTGCATGAAAACAAAACCTGAAACATTATCTTTTCCTTACGAAAAATTCTATTCCACGAATGTAAATGGTGTTAATTGTGGTTACGCCGAATCGTTTAGACTGTTCGTGCTACGAATGACATCATATTTAAATTTGCATTTGAAACAAAGGAATTTCATCGATACCAAGGCGATAACAAATTTGATACATTTAGTTCAGGAAGATTATCATGAAAATCGAAGTCAATGTTTTCATTGGAGCCTACGTGATTTTAACCGCTATATAAATGTCAGTTGGTTGGGTAATTGATTTTTATGAACCTAGCAATGAGATTGTGTTCAAAATTTAAAATTTCTGGGAATTTCAATAGTAACCGGTATTTGAAGACTTGAAGAAAAAAAAATTTAAATTAAATAAAAATTGTTATTTGGACATATCTGGTTCTGGTTCGTTTGAAATATTAACAAGTGAAAAAATCGTTAAGTTTGGCCGGGCAGGAAGTATCATTATATGGGGGGAATGCATAAATGCTGGCCGATATATTTCAGTATAGTCAGGTTCGAGTTTTTTTTTATCACAACATCCTTAGAAGGCGGAATTATTACATCAGATGGCTTAATCGTCCTGGAATTCCATACTTTGTAGGGTAAAAACTGACAATTTTTGGTACGTGATTTGTTACCATATACTACTACATAGTACTAAATTACAGCGATTTCGGTTGAAAAACGTGCCCAAGAACCCCAAAATACCGGAAATTGGAGGGATACCTTATGGGGGCTACCCGAAAAACCGGACATATAATTTTTTGTGGAGAGATTTGATACTTAATAAGAACTCAAAGTACTATATTACAGCCATTTTGGTAGAAAAACGCGACCAAAACCTCAAAAATACCAAACATTTAGGGGTATCGTTATATGGGGACTGGCAGTAAACGGCGAGAAGACCAAGCTGATGGTATCAACGCGCAAGACGTCCAGTAGACTCGGACCAACTGTGGAACTTGAGAACTACAGCTTTGAGGTAGTTAAAGACTTTATATACCTTGGTAACGCCATAAATAAAACGAATGACATCAGTTTTGAAATTCGGCCACCTCCCGCCAGACCAAACTCACACTCTACAAGACGCTGATACTACCCATGCTATTAAATGGATCAGAAGCTGCAAGCAGATGAGGCAGCTCTTGGGATCTACGGACCGATCTGCGTCGACGGTGAATATCGGCGTCGAATGAACCACGAGCTTAACAATTTATACGCGGACATCGACATAGTCACTCGTATTGAGCTGCAGCGACTACGGTGGTGGCTAGGCCATGTTGTGCGGATGAATGAAAATGCCCCAGCTCAAAAGGCATATAAAAATGAGCCTACTGATGGTTCCCGTAGAAGGGAAAGGCCACAAATTAGATGGAAAGATCAAGTAGAAAACAACATTATGATACGTGGTCTTCCAAATTGGTGGAATTGCGCACAAGACCGACGCGCTTGGAAATCTTTTATAAGCTCGGCTTATGGAACAACCGTCCTCTAATGGGGGCTACGAGAAAAGTGGGCCTATATTTTTAAATTTTAGTGGAGAAATTTGGTACGCCATAAGAACCCAATGTCAACGAATTCGGTTGAAAGACGCACTCAAGAACTCCAAAATACCGTAAATTGGGAGATACCCTTATATGGGAGCTATGCCCATCTTCGAACTTATCTGCGTGCAGACAAAAGACGACTATATGCATTTGGTTTATGGAGATTGTTTTCAGTCCGTCTATAGATACTGGCAGTACTCGCTCGTCTATAGAGACTACCTTCAGCTTGTCTATAGAGACTCCTTTCTAGTCGTCTATAGAGACTCCCTTCAGCTCGTCTATAGAGACTCCCTTCAGCTCGTCTACCAGAGACTCCCTTCAGCTCGTCTATAGAGACTCCCTTCAGCTCGTCTATAGAGACTCCCTTCAGCTCGTCTACCAGAGACTCCCTTCAGCTCGTCTATAGAGACTCCCTTCAGCTCGTCTATAGAGACTCCCTTCAGCTCGTCTATAGAGACTCCCTTCAGCTCGTCTATAGAGGCTTAGAGCAGTTTGTACATACGACCTGCAGCTCATCTATAGAGATGTGTAAAATTAGGTACTATATTGGTACCTCCCCCTCGAAATGGCCAAAAAGTTGCTGAAATTCATTTTATAATATCATGAGAACTGGCTATCCGATTTAAATCAAACTTGGCACAACATAATATCTTTACCCACTTAGATCAGGCCCAAAGATAAGGCCCATTGTTCCACTCCATCTGGCAAAACCAACACAAAAGGGTCCGAAATTTTCAATATTTATAAAATCAATATTAGACAATGGGATGTCTGATTTCATCCATACTTTGCACATTGTAATATTTCTTCCAAACTCCATTAAAGTTCGATGATGGGGAAAATCGGTCCTCACCTTCTGGTACTACCCCCCCAAATCCTATAACCCTATAACAATCGAATGAAATGTCCGATTTGATACAAAATGTGCACATCGTAATATTTCTTTCCAACTTTAATCAAGTTCCCAGACAAAATGGTAAAAGTTTACTGAAAATTAATTGTATAATATCAAACGAAAGGACTATCCGATGGGATCGTAACTTTGCCCAACCTATTATTTTAATAATTCCCGTGTGCCGTTGGAATATTGTACATTTACTAACGTCAGTTAAATGTACCAACTTTCCAAGTAGGGGCTCCCATAAACTAATGGCAGCGTTGAAAAACACTGCAACACCTCTTATACTCCTTCACTTTCGTCACGCATTTCAAATGTTCTGAAAAAGAAAAAACGAAAAAACTACACACACGCCCATTTATCGTTACTAACCTTCGCATAAACATACTATGAAATCGTTGCCAAAATATTTTTGCTGCAAAAATACTCCTACGACATAGTTTGTTCAGCACTTGATAAGACATTTTTCCTCAAGTGCTTACGAATAGAAGAATGAAAATAAAAAACCAACAAAAAAAGTATAACGTGATTCTGATACTGTTAAATAAACTTGGGGAAAATAACTTGTCTCCAAGGGTATCAAATAAATACTAGAGCTTAACAAATAGATTTTTATAGAGAATTCAACGAATAAAATCTTTAGGCTGTGTTGGTACTTATGAAAACCTCTGGTTTTGATTTTTATACCCTACACAACTATGTTGTCAGGGTATTATAGCTTTGTGCAGGCCCAAATGTTTGTAACGCCGCGAAATATTGGTCCTAGACCCACCTTTAAGTATACCGATCGTCATATCTCGACTAGCTGAGTCGATCTAGACATGTGTGTCCGTCGTCCGTCCGTCCGTCCGTCCGTCCGTCTGTCCATTATAATTTGTAAACACGATACAGGCCACAGTTATTGACCAATCTTCACGAAATTTTGCATGTAGGATGGGTTCTGGCCAATGAAGACCCCTATTGTTTTTGGAAAAGATCGGTTAATATTTAGGGGATGAAATGGACCAAATACTAAATTTTTGTCGGTTTTTCTGGTCGCTCCAGAGGCCGCAATTATGGCCCAAACACCGCGAATTTTTGCATGGAGAAGGGGATCGGGCCAGAGAATAAGCATGCATGTTTTGATAAAGATCGGTCAATATTTAGCGGGTCAAATGGACCCTGACTTTTGTGTGAAAAATGACAAAATTTTATTCTATGGCATATATATTTACTCCTGGAGGATGTAGACCCCAGGAGTTGATAGCATATCCAAGAGGAGTGGTTGGCCTTTAAATTGATACCAAATATAGTGATGTATCTACTCAGATGTGGGAGTTACAGTCAAATATTTACAGGTGCTTACGTATTCAGATATTATTTAGTAACCCATTACCACGTTAAAGGGAGAAATATCGCGCTGATGGCTTTGAAATTTTTCATGAAGTTCCAGTTATGGTCAAGAATAACGCCTACAATTTTCGGTGATGATCAGATTAATATTTTGGGATGAAATGGACCGAAAACATAAATTTTTGTGTGTTTTCGAGTAGAGTATAATCCGAAAATCACTACACACTCACCGTGAAGGTGATCTGGACAAGTAATTAGAAGGACTGTACTGAATATTCGAAAAACGTAAGGAAGAGGTGTTGTTAACCTCTAATCGGACAAGAGGGGGCAAATATCACGAAATATTACTCAGACTCGGAATAAACATCCTCAGAAAGTTAGAGTTCGTGGTAGTTGTGTAGGGTATCGTATGGTCGGCCCCGTCCGACTATACTGCTCCGCTCACTGGTTTATATTACTGTGAATAATTTAATTTAAAATTTCCTAAATAATTTTACAATTTTAATCAAAAAAACCAGTGAGCGGAGCAGTATAGTCGGACGGGGCCGACCATACGATACCCTACACAACTACCACGAACTCTAACTTTCTGAGGATGTTTATTCCGAGTCTGAGTAATATTTCCTGATATTTGCCCCCTCTTGTACAGCCCCCTCTTGTACAGTCCTTCTAATTACTTGTCCAGATTACCTTCACGGTGGGTGTGTTGTGATTTTCGGATTATACTCTACTCGAAAACACACAAAAAATTATGTTTTCGGTCCATTTCATCCCAAAATTTTAATCTGATCATCACCGAAAATTGTAGGCGTTGTTCTTGACCATAACTGGAACTTCATGAAAAATGTCAAAGCCATCAGCGCGATATTTCTCCCTTTACTGTGGTAATGGATTACTAAATAATATCTGAATACGTAAGCACATGTAAATATTTGACTGTAACTCCCACATCTGAGTAGATACATCACTATATTTGGTATCAATTTAAAGGTCAACCACTCCTCTTGGATATGTTTTCAACTCCTAGGGTCTACATCCTCCAGGAGTAAATATATATGCCATAGAATACAAATTTTGTCATTTTTCACACAAAAGTCAGGGTCCATTTGACCCGCTAAATATTGACCGATCTTTATCAAAACATTCACGCTTATTCTCTGACCCGATCCCCTTCTCCATGCAAAAATTCGCGGTGTTTGGGCCATAATTGCGGCCTCTGGAGCGACCAGAAAAACCGACAAAAATTTAGTATTTGGTCCATTTCATCCCCTAAATATTAACCGATCTTTTCCAAAAACAATAGGGGTCTTCATTGGCCAGAACCCATCCTACATGCAAAATTTCGTGAAGATTGGTCCATAACTGTGGCCTGTATCGTGTTTACAAATTATAATGGACAGACGGACGGACGGACGGACGGACGGACGGACACACATGTCTAGATCGACTCAGCTAGTCGAGATATGACGATCGGTATACTTAAAGGTGGGTCTAGGACCAATATTTCGCGGCGTTACAAACATTTGGGGCTGCACAAAGCTATAATACCCTGACAACATAGTTGTGTAGGGTATAATAATAAAATCTTCTTCTATTAACTTTTACATCGATTCAAACTCAATTCACTTAAACAAAAATCCAACGTGACTTGAAATACAGCTGCTACATTAAAACTAGTCGAGAGATGATGATGAAGAAAAAAATCAATTGTAAAGGTTATTAGGTCACATATGAGATTTTACAGCCGTTTTGCACAGTTTAGTTTACTTTACTTTTGGGTTGCTGTGCTCGGCAGTGGCAGCAGCTGCCGCCAGTAAATAGTTCGTTTCACTTAAACACATCCAAGTACTTATTTTGTTTGCTTCGTTTTGGTTTTGGCTTGCATAACTTTAGTCTCTCACGTTCAAGCTTCACATACTCACACACACACACACACAGAAATACAAACAAACACAAAAGTCACCTGAGAAGAAGCAGGTGCAATGCTGTAAACCGAGTTGTCCGGAAACCATGCAATCCAATCTAAACCAAAACAGCAGCAGCAACAACAACAGCAACACAAACAAAAAACGGCAACACTTTTAGTCATTGCTCTACTTTAAGCTCTGGGCCCCCCTCTGCATATTGGCTCTTGAAAAGCCCGGCAATATATAACGAAATTTATGTGTGTATGTGTGCAAGTGAAACTGTAGCTTGTGAGCATGTATTTGCAGAATGTGGTAATGCCAGCATTTTAAGTATATTTAAAAGTCCGTAATGTCTACGTGGCTTTATTTAAAAAAACAAAACCGTAGAATGTAAACGATAAAAACAAAAACAACAAGAAACCAAAATAAAGAGAAGTTAAAACAAATTTTCGTTAAAAAAGTTTCAATATAATATTTCCATGCTTGCAGACATGTTAAGGAATGTTATCTTATTTTATATCACGTATCGTATACAATTTAGAATGATGATGTATTTTTGCAATGCGTTAATTCGCAGAAGGTGTACGTTGTGTATGATTGATATATTACTGCTTTGAATACATCTATCATATGACCCCTATCATGCGGACAAGGACTATCTGAAGCGTTGATTTTTTAAGGACTATCTGAAGCGTGTATTTTTGTTTTTGTTTTTTTGAAGAATATTTCTCAACGACTCTCGAAGGCGTGGATTTTTTTTTGACGAATATTTTTCAACGACTCTCGGAGGCGTGGAATTTTTAAAGAATATTTTTTAAGGACTATCTAAGGCGTGGACCTTTAAAGAATATTTTTTAAGGACTATCTAAGGCGTGGACTTTTAAAGAATATTTTTCAAGGACTTTTGAATAATATTTTCCAAGGACTATCTAAGGCGTGGACTTTTTGAATAATATTTTCCAAGGACTATCTGAGGCGTGGATTTTTTAAAGGATATTTTTCAAGGACTATCTGAGGCGTCGATTTTTTAAAGAATATTTTCCAAGGACTATCTGAGGCATTGATTTTTTAAAGACGATTTTCCAAGGACTATCTGAGGCGTCGATTTTTTAAAGAATATTTTTCAAGGACTATCTGAGGCGTCGATTTTTTAAAGAAGATTTTCCAATGACTATCTGAGGCGTCGATTTTTTAAAGACGATTTTCCAAGGACTGTCCAAATATAGGCATGGATTTTTCAAAAAATATTTTCCAGGAACTCTCAACGTTATAGCTATTGTTTATTCATTAAACATGTACAATATAAATAATTTATGTAATAATTTCTTCGTTAATTTTCCTAAACGAATTCTTATCGGTGATAGTATGCATAATTCGGAAACACAAATGACTGTTTTATTGCATCATTACGGACTGTGGGCAGGATTATCTTATGAATGATAATAGTATCAAAATGAATTTTTCTATTTCCGGGAAAACTTTATTATTCATTTTGGCTAAAGTAAAACTATAAAATGTATTTATTAGAAAAATAGCCACAAACTCAACACACTATACTAAGCTCAAAAATATCACATTTTACTTTAAATGTTTCCAACTGCGATTAATAATAATAATCAGAATTTTAATGCTGTCATATCCTAAGTGCATGACATTTTCAGTAAATATTTCTATCATAAATATAAACTTTGAAAGAGTCATAATTTTCAGTAGGAAATGTAAGACTAACAGGCGGGTATGCCATGATGTAGACAAACTCCTCGCAATCATCAAACTTTTCATTGAAAAACTCATAATATACTCGCCCAATTTAAAATATGGTGGTAATTTTATTGACCATGCTCTTTGGTTTTCTTTGTTTTAGTGCGATAATATTTGCTTTTCCAACTTTGGAGGACATATGCCTTCTTCTTAAGACCAACACACCGGACGTATTAGAAGGAAAAATAAATTTGCTGGAATTAAGAGGTTTTTACTTAATGATAAGTAATTTATCAGTGAATGTCTGAAGTATTTCGTAACATTTAGTTCACAGTGCATTGTGGAGTGTTTAACGGTCTATGAGTTATTGGAAACGTCATTATAAAATGCTAGTCTTAATTTAAACTAAGACAAATGTAATGCAATTAAGTAGAAATATAATGGAATGCATTTTATAAAAATAAGCGCAAATCGATTTTTGTAGAAGTGTACGAGAGGTATATTTCTGACCTAACCATGAAAATGCGAATATTTGTCTTCGAAACTGGTTTAATGGTTTTATTTTTTCAAATTAATCTCTAGCATGATTTGTAGGAGCGTTTTTTCCAATCCGATTGGAAAATCTCCAGCAGCAACAGCAGCTTCTAAGTACGAAATAGCTTTAACAACGGAAATAAAAATAAGTCATTGCTTCCTATGTCATAATTTTACTGCGGGTGACCCATTAAGCGGTCATTTTCCGAACACTTCATAGGGTTATCCAAATCAATTAATGACTTCTGCCACCATCTTATGTGCATCTTTATCTTCCCGTATTTCATTAAGATTGTGTCGAATTTACATTGATTTTCCGGTTCAGATTTGGAGTTTATGTCCCCGTCTGTCGCAGAAGGTTAGGATGAGATTTTGTAACGACCACAAATAGTGGACACTCGTTTTTAGGCACACACTTTTAACTTCCATTAGAATTAATTTGAAATCTAACGTTCAAAAGGCTCTTGATTTCAAATTATAAACTAAGCTGCAGTAACAGTATTGTGAACCTCTAGCATCAATAGTCTACACTAAAACATATTAAACCGATGGAAATTTAATAAGCGGGCATTGTGTTCGAGTCCAGTCACCAGCAGGTAAAAACTCAGCCCCACTTCCCACAAACCGACACCTTCCCACAAACCGACACCTGAAGACGTGCTCGGTAACAGAATGAAAAGGACCAACACAAACAGTATTTTTTTAAACTATATTTTGTCAACGACCTCGGGTTGGATTTTTTGTCAAGGACTTCAGTTTTTTGAAGATTCCGGTACTTGAAAGCTTCCGATGCATTTTCCAACCACAGGACGTTCCCATTCCTTAATGCAGGAAGTGATAAATATGGGATCATATTTTAAAATTGGTGCCAGATAAATTTTGCTGCTCAAAATACCAAGTTCTGTATTTTCCTCCGAAGAAGTATTCCGACAGAGTAAGAAACATCTTGGCAGAAAATATTCGAAATAAGTCCTTGTTTTGACGTATCCTCCTTATGAAGATATTTCGATATTTTGAAGATTTTAGTAGCAGCTTTTCCTCGAATTCCGAATTCTTTGAGGGTCCGTCCTATTTTCAGAAAGATGGTTAAACCAATTTTCCCATGATAGTGTTTGTAATTTGACACTGCGGTCACTAGTATGGCAAAAATACATATCTACAGAAAACCGACCGATTTTCGGTATTTTTAAAATCTTCCAAAGTTAATTAAATTTGGCATTCCGAGTTTATGGAGGGTGCAAAATATCTTTGTCAATATTTTCTATATACGTTTTTTTAATACGGAATGTTTATTTAAAACCCATACCGACTATAATTAAAACTTACCATAATTTAGTACAATTTAGTACCTCGATATCTCAGTACTACACACCAATTCTGACCGCAACGGAAATCTATCTCTATACAAAATTTGGTATCATTTATTACCCTTTATACTCTTGTAATATTTATTTCCAAAAAAAATCCAAATTTTACCGGTTCGCCTAAATGCAAATTGTATTAAATTTTAGTACCATTTAGTAACCATAAGTACAAATTTCCAAAACTATCCACCCAATCCTATACTCCAACAATAAGCTTATTTTCAAATTTCAGTGTTTCAGCAGTGTTTCAGTGTTTGCTTCACCTACATCCAAATTTAGTACCTTTTAGTACACCTTAGTAGAAATTTCCAAAATTTCCTACGTACCCGAATTCTACAACCCAACAGTGATCCTAAATCCATATTTCCGGATTCGAGCTCTATAGGTTCTCCCGAAATTCTTTTTGTACTAAATTTAGTACACATAAGTACGAATTTCCCAAACTATTAAAATACCTCAATTCTACCATGCAGTAGCAATCGTATTTCCAAATTGCATTGTTCCAGATCTATCGGTTCACTCAAATTCACATTGTACCAAATATAGTACCATTTAAAAGCTTTCGTACACATAGTTACAAATGTCCAAAACTACCTACATATCGCTATTCTACTCTACTTCTAAACCTTAATTCCCACTCCAAATTTCAAGCTCTATCCATTCACATGCTACGAAATTTTGATACTTATAGTTCGAATATCGAAAAAATCCTTTACTACATCTATTCTGCACTTCATCAGTGACCATCATTTCAAAGTGTCCTTGCTCTACCGATTCGTCTAATACAAATGGTATGACATTTAATACTTTTCGTGACGTTCTAGCAGGAATTTCCAAAAGCCAATCCTTATCTGACAGCTTTGGACCAAGAGTGATACTCACCCCAAATTCTAGGCGTTGATGAATGATTAAGTCAGTCAATCAGTCAGTAAGTCAGCCAATCACATTACTCTGTTACTAGTAGATATTTTGTAAGTGCTAAAGAGAGCTATTTTTTACGTATTTTTAAAATTTAATTCTTTGCAGTAACTGTCTTTAACAACTAAGTAAAGTCATTTCTCTTTAGCCACCCACATGTCCAAAACACAAAAGTGCCATACTAAATTTTGTCGTAAACTTGCCCTTTTATGAAAAGAAGAGAGGAAGTAAAAACAAACAAAAAATTGTCAAACAAAGTTTGGTACAAAATATGTTGCAAGTATTTGTTGTTTTGTTGCTGTTTTTAATTGAAATTAGGAATTGCTATAAAGTAAATGCAACAAAAAAAAAACACACACACACAAATAAGCGAAAACCAACAAACGATTCTCCACAAAATTGTTAACTTGTATAGCCGGGAAAAGTTAGATTTCCTTCCAACCACAAGAATCTGACAACTAAACATCCAGTGTTACTGTTGTATTCATATCGAAAACATTTATAAAAAATAACTTTTTCGGAATTTCGTTTTTATGACAACATCAATGTGAACATCGATTTTTTAACTTCACTCGGAGAGAAAAATACATTTTCTAAAGAAAAAAGCCTGCAAGTGTCATAAAATCCAGTCACGAATGGTGACACATTTGTTGAAAATGCAGATATAAAACCAGTGAGCGGAGCAGTATAGTCGGACGGGGCCGACCATACGATACCCTACACAACTACCACTGAACTCAAATTTTCTACGGATGTGTATTCCGAGCCTGGGCAATATTTCGTGATATTTGCACACTCTTGCCCGATTAGAGGTAAACTGCACCTCTTCCACACACTGACATATTTTCCGAATATTACGAGTATTCAGTACAGTTATTGTCCAGATTCCCTTCACCGTGGGTTGTGTTGTTGTAGATCGACTCGAAAATAACACAAAAAAATTAAGTTTTCGGTCCACTTCATTCCAAAATTATTATCTGATCATCACCGAAAATTAAAGGCGTTGTCCTTGACCATAACTGGAACCTCATGAAACATTTCAAAGCGATCAGCGCTATGTTCGGCTCTCTAGAGTGATAATGGGTTACTAAATAACATACAAATACGGAGATACCTGTAAATATTTAGGTGTAACTCCCACATCAGAGCACATGCGACAATATAATTGGTCTTAATTTAAAGGTCAACCACTCCTCTTGTATATAATATAAATTTTTCGGGTCTATGTCCTTCAGGGGTAAATATATACGCTATAGAATACAAATTTTGTCATTTTTCACACAAAAGTCAGGGTCCATTTGACCCGCTAAATATTGACCGATCTTTATCAAAACATGCATGCTTATTCTTTGGCCCGACCCCCTTCTCCATGCAAAATTTCACGATGTTCGGGTCATTATTGCGGCCTGTGGAGCGACCAGAAAAACCGACAAAAATTTAGTATTTGGTCCATTTCATCCCCTAAATATTAACCGATCTTTCCCAAAAACAATAGGGGTCTTCATTGGCCAGAACCCATCCTACATGCAAAATTTCGTGAAGATTGGTCCATAACTGTGGCCTGTATCGTGTTTACAAATTATAATGGACAGACGGACGGACGGACACACATGTCTAGATCGACTCAGCTAGTCGAGATATGACGATCGGTATACTTAAAGGTGGGTCTAGGACCAATATTTCGCGGCGTTACAAACTTTTGGGGCTGCACAAAGCTATAATACCCTGACAACATAGTTGTGTAGGGTATAACAATAAAAACCAGTGAGCGGAGCAGTATAGTCGGACGGGGCCGACCATACGATACCCTACACAACTACCACGAACTCTAACTTTCTGAGGATGTTTATTCCGAGTCTGAGTAATATTTCCTGATATTTGCCCCCTCTTGTACAGCCCCCTCTTGTACAGTCCTTCTAATTACTTGTCCAGATTACCTTCACGGTGGGTGTGTTGTGATTTTCGGATTATACTCTACTCGAAAACACACAAAAAATTATGTTTTCGGTCCATTTCATCCCAAAATTTTAATCTGATCATCACCGAAAATTGTAGGCGTTGTTCTTGACCATAACTGGAACTTCATGAAAAATGTCAAAGCCATCAGCGCGATATTTCTCCCTTTACTGTGGTAATGGATTACTAAATAATATCTGAATACGTAAGCACATGTAAATATTTGACTGTAACTCCCACATCTGAGTAGATACATCACTATATTTGGTATCAATTTAAAGGTCAACCACTCCTCTTGGATATGTTTTCAACTCCTAGGGTCTACATCCTCCAGGAGTAAATATATATGCCATAGAATACAAATTTTGTCATTTTTCACACAAAAGTCAGGGTCCATTTGACCCGCTAAATATTGACCGATCTTTATCAAAACATTCACGCTTATTCTCTGACCCGATCCCCTTCTCCATGCAAAAATTCGCGGTGTTTGGGCCATAATTGCGGCCTCTGGAGCGACCAGAAAAACCGACAAAAATTTAGTATTTGGTCCATTTCATCCCCTAAATATTAACCGATCTTTTCCAAAAACAATAGGGGTCTTCATTGGCCAGAACCCATCCTACATGCAAAATTTCGTGAAGATTGGTCCATAACTGTGGCCTGTATCGTGTTTACAAATTATAATGGACAGACGGACGGACGGACGGACGGACGGACGGACGGACACACATGTCTAGATCGACTCAGCTAGTCGAGATATGACGATCGGTATACTTAAAGGTGGGTCTAGGACCAATATTTCGCGGCGTTACAAACATTTGGGGCTGCACAAAGCTATATAACCAGTGAGCGGAGCAGTATAGTCGGACGGGGCCGACCATACGATACCCTACACAACTACCACGAACTCTAACTTTCTGAGGATGTTTATTCTGAGTCTGAGTAGTATTTCGTGATATTTGCCCCCTGTTGTCCGATTAGAGGTCAACAACATTCTTTCTTACTTTTTTCGAATATTCAGTACAGTCCTTCTAATTACTTGTCCAGATTACCTTCACGGTGGTTTGTGTTGTGATTTTCGGATTATACTCTACTCGAAAACACACAAAAAATTATGTTTTCCGTCCATTTCATCCCAAAATTGTATCCTGATCATCACCGAAAATTGTAGGCGTTGTTCTTGACTATAACTGGAACTTCATGAAAAATTTCAAAGCCATCAGCGCGATATTTCTCCCTCTAATGTGGTAATGGGTTACTAAATAATATCTGAATACGTAAGCACCTGTAAATATTTGACTGTAACTCCCACATCTGAGTAGATACATAACTATA
Organism: Musca vetustissima; assembly: GCF_032173495.1. Taxonomy (NCBI): domain Eukaryota; kingdom Metazoa; phylum Arthropoda; class Insecta; order Diptera; family Muscidae; genus Musca; species Musca vetustissima. The sequence continues at coordinate 1,066 of NW_026875481.1, read as the reverse complement.
TTTGGTATCAATTTAAAGGCCAACCACTCCTCTTGGATATGCTATCAACTCCTGGGGTCTACATCCTCCAGGAGTAAATATATATGCCATAGAATACAAATTTTGCCATTTTTCACACAAAAGTCAGGGTCCATTTGACCCGCTAAATATTGACCGATCTTTATCAAAACATGCATGCTTATTCTCTGGCCCGATCCCCTTCTCCATGCTAAATTTCGCGGTGTTTGGGCCATAATTGCGGCCTCTGGAGCGACCAGAAAAACCGACAAAAATTTGGTATTTGGTCCATTTCATCCCCTAAATATTAACCGATCTTTTCCAAAAACAATAGGGGTCTTCATTGGCCAGAACCCATCCTACATGCAAAATTTCGTGAAGATTGGTCCATAACTGTGGCCTGTATCGTGTTTACAAATTATAATGGACAGACGGACGGACGGACGGACGGACGGACGGACACACATGTCTAGATCGACTCAGCTAGTCGAGATATGACGATCGGTATACTTAAAGGTGGGTCTAGGACCAATATTTCGCGGCGTTACAAACATTTGGGGCTGCACAAAGCTATAATACCCTGACAACATAGTTGTGTAGGGTATTATAAAACCAGTGAGCGGAGCAGTATAGTCGGACGGGGCCGACCATACGATACCCTACACAACTACCACGGAACTCAAATTTTCTGCGGATGTTTATTCCGAGCCTGGGCAATATTTCGTGATATTGGCATCCTCTTGTCCGATTAGAGGTAAACAGCACCTCTTCCTCACACTGACATATTTTCCGAATATTTCGAGTATTCAGTACAGCTATTGTCCAGATTCCCTTCACCGTGGGTTGTGTTGTGATGTTCGGCTTTCATTTGTGGTCTATATATCGACTCGAAAATAACACAAAAAATTAAGTTTTCGGTCCACTTCATTCCAAAATTATTATGTGATCATCATCGAAAATTATAGGCGTTGTCCTTGACCATAACTGGAACCTTATGGAACATTTCAAAGCGATCAGCGCTATAGTTCCGCTCTATAGAGTGATAATGGGTTACTAAATAATATACGGA
>NW_026875480.1:0-17836 GCF_032173495.1 Musca vetustissima | reverse complement strand
GACAACTCTGATGTAGCTTCAAGATGGATTGCTTTCGTAGAAAAGCAAACAAATACACATACATAGCCCTACGTGTTTTTACAATATCGACCTGTGAAAGATTTGATTTCAAAAGGGCCAGCGAAATCTACGCCTGTAGTTTCAAATGGTCTTGTGATGGCTGTTCTCTCCGGAGGCAGAGATGCCATAATTTGGGAGCATGACCTTTTATACTCTTCTGCATAGTGGACTTTCTGAGCTATCATAACAAGACGTAATCTAGCCATGTTTATTTCAGAACTTGTAGGATATTTTTCATGAAAAGAATGTCGACCTTTATGCGATGGATGTGTTTTATAGAAGAAACGGTATACCATCGCTATAGCGCGTAACGCTTTATCTAAATTGGAAAAATCTTCTAAAATATCCAGAAAATGCGAAAAGAATGTAACGTGGCACTTAATAGTGCGTTTTTCAATATCTGTATCTAGTGCCGATGAATCCTGAATATCCCATTGGGAACTATCTTGGCGAAGCGGAAGATAATCATCCCAATCAATTTTGTCAAGCCATATGCGTTGCATAATAATTTTTGCTCCTATAATTACTGGGCTTAACCAACCTATAGGATCAAATAATTTAGCAATTGCAGAAAGCACTTCCCGTTTTGTATAATTATGTTTGTGGACAAGAGGCTTGACATTAAAGTAAAAAAAACCCATTGAGCACTCCATCTAATGCCCAGAGGTTTGGAACTACTTGTTTCCACGAAATTAAGAATTTGACAATCTATTAAATATTCGAGGGGAAGTGGCTGTAGGATAGAGCGGACATTAGAAGTCCATTTTCGCAATTCAAATTTGGCGGAACCTAAAGCACTAATTAGTTGGTCTCTCGATTTATGCGCAGTCTCCAAGTCATGATATCCCGTCAAGACGTCGTCAACGTACATGCACTTCCGTAGGATATGTGCAGCATGAGGGAATTGAGATTCAATATCCTCGGCCAACTGTAATAAAGTTCGAATAGCTAAATAGGGAGCGCAATTATCTCCAAACGTTACCGTCTGAAGCTCATAATCTTGGATAGGATTATTGGGAGAATCCCTGAAAAAAATTCTCTGGAGACCCGTGTGGCTTGGATTTACTCGTATCTGACGATACATTTGAGTAATGTCACAATTAAAAACATATTGATATAATCTCCATCGTAAAATTAGGAGGACCAAGTCAAGTTGAAGAGTCGGACCGACGTGTAAAATGTCGTTGAGGCTTTTCCCATTTAATGTTCGATTAGAAGCATTAAAAACAACCCGTAGTTTTGTAGTTTGTTTGTCTGGGTTGATGACCGGATGATGAGGCAAATAACAAACTGTAGAATTTGTCGACGTAGTCGAAACTGGCCTCATATGGTCTAAATTTAAATATTCAAGAACTACTTTATCATATATTTCTTTAACATAAGGTTTTCTAAGGAGTGATGCCTCATTGCGAATGAACTGTTGTAGACAAATTGTCCTCGAATATCCGAGAATATCCGAGATCTGTTTGGCCGTTAAATTCGGGTTTTATTGGGAGAGATACCACGTATCTGCCATTAGAGTCCTTATATGTTGTGCGCTTATAATTATCTTCACAGTATTGGTCCGAAGGAGACAATAAAGTGCGCTTTGGAATTTCTTCTAATTCCCAAAAACGAAGGATAGTCTGGTTAAGATTATCTTCGGGAGAAAATTTAACATTTTTTGAAAATGTGGTAATGTTATTCGAGAGACCTATGCCACTCGTAGGAACTGGACCAGTAATGACCCAGCCGAATACTGTTTTCTGTGCTATTAAGGAATCTAAGATATTATATAGGATTCCCGGCAGCAGTATTTTAGGATATAAATCCGCTCCTATTAAAATGTCTATTGGGCGACAGTCAAACAAATTTCTATCAGCCAAACGAAGATTTGGCATATTGGCGGCAAGTTCCCTGCTGATGGAGAACGAAGGAAGATTGCCTGAAATAGTAGGAACTACTAATGCTGTCATTTCCATAAAGAGTGTACTGTCTACGGGAGAACCTACACACAGCGAACACAATTTTCGTGACATTATTGAAACAGATTGGTTTACCCCGGAAATAGTAGCTTGAGTTGAAGTAGTGACTATAAAAAGACGCTGTTGTAACCTTTCTGTTATAAAAGATGCTTCAGAAGCAGGATCTATTAAAGCACGAGCTGGATACGTAATACCCTGGTGAGCAATATTCACCATCGCTGTGCCCAAAAGAACAGTTTTGTTTTGTGAAGTATGGAATACTTGTCGAGTTAAAGCGTTAGAAGTTTGACCTGTTGAGGTGGAAGGCATATTTGGGTTAGAACTAGTTGATGGGGTGACAGGCGGAACAAGAGTGGACTGTAAAGAGACTTGGGTCGTAGCCGTAGAATTATTTGAATTACTGTTTGGTGCCGTATCTTGGTGAAGTAAACTATGATGACGTCTATTACATTTTAAACAACTATTTGAACTTGTGCAATTCCTAACATCGTGACCTTTTGACAAACAATTAATGCACAATTTATGCCTTTTTTGGATTCTTTCGGTTAGAAAGAGATCAAGATCTTTCCAAGAGGACAAAGCAGATTTATCTTTTATATTTTGTTCCCAAGCGTAACTGTATCTTTGGGAAGTCTTTGCAAACAAAGAAATACTAAAATTGGGTCCCAATTATCAATAGGAAAATCGTAAATGGACATGGCAGAAACACACCCATTAATACCTCTTTGTAATTTTTTTAAAGCAGCGCTTGTCTCATTATCTATTATCTTTTAAAGCTTTCCATGCCAAACTAAAACTTTTATGAGTTAAGGGGAATTTTGATACTATATCTCGAGCATCACCACTAGTTTTTTTTGATTAAATGGCATAATTTTTCTATGTCACTAAGTCGAGAATTACTTATATACACAGCCGAAAAGAAATCCCGGAAGGTTGGCCATGTAAGAATGTCCCCATTGAAAACATCAATATCACAAGGTGGAAGATTGATGCTATGTGCAAAACTATCATTAAGAGAAATATGAGTAGCATCAACAAGAGTAACTGTTTGGTGTGAAACACCAGAAACCGAAGCGGTTTCCTCATCTTGAGGCAAATTCACTCGTGAAGTGACCGGTGGATTACTAACTTTAGTTGGAGTTGGAGTTTTAGGTGTAGGACGAAGTAGATCAACCTTTCTATTGAGGGAAGATAAGACTTTTACATATGCTCTAAAAGCGACCTGATATTTGCTTTCAACCGAGAGAACTTCTTCAGAAGGATTTTCTTCTGTATGAATCTCGTTCATGTATTATTCATAACATTCTTTGACTTTACGCCAAAGTTTCTTTAGCTTCATTTGCCTGAATTTCTAATGCATAGACGTCAAGATCTTCCTCCTGGAGGGAGGTGATGCATGCATCGTATTTTACGAGAGCATCAGTGGCTCTGATGAAGAAGTCTAGTGGAGTCAAAGGCATTTTGGTAAAGAATTTATTCAAAAATAAAGAAAATAATTTTCCTCGAAGAAGAAAAATTAACAAAAGCAATGAATTTTATGAAAAAGGGGATTAAAAATCAAAATGTGACCGTAAAATCAAAAAATCGAACTCAAAAACCCAAAAATCAATTATTTTGTCAATTAAAATTGAATGAAAATTCAAATTATTCAACAAATCAAGAGCAGAATGCTTAAAATCGAAAAAAAAATCCGTGATGTATCGTAAATACAACAACTTTTTTCTGATAGAACCACAAAAATTATCAAATTTCCAAGAAAAACGAAAAATTTTAAAATATAATTTCAAAAATGTCTCTAAGTGTATATGGAATATACAAAGTTTTAATTATAACACCGGAGGTGTCCAAAAAAATTAAAACTTTTTGAAAAAGAGAAATATTTAAATAAAATTCAATAATATTCAATAATTTTTAAAAATTGTAGGATGTAGTGTGCACGGGCTGTAGGGTACACACGATCACAACAATTTTTTTTCTCGAAAAATTTCAATTATTATTTAAAAATATTACGTTAAATTCAATATATTACTATTGGCAAAAAAATATTTTTATATGTTTATATTGATACATATTTTTTTCAGTGTACGACCGATTGTAGGGTGCGTTACGATTTTTTTAAAAGTTCTATTTTCGATCGTGTTCGAAAAAACAAGCGAAATTATTAATCCAAAAAATTTTAATTTTTTTATAAAAAATATTTTTCAAAAATATATCACTCCACTTTAATAACCCTATTCGTGAGTATACAAAGGTTTGAAGTGGGAACAGTGAGAATGCAATCGAACAACAACAACAATACTGGTTAATGCTGTTAATGCAGTTGTGTGTTTCAGTGAGTGCCTGGATATTTGTTATTGTTTTTTGTTTTCTTTTTTGCTTTAGACTTTTAATATTTTTTCTATTCAAACACTGTTTAGCCTATTTTATTTGTATTTTTATGGAATGTAAAAAATCACTGAAACAATGTAGGCACTTTTTCACTGTTCTCACTAGATTTATTTTTATTTTTTTTGGTTTTATTTTATTCTCGTAGAGAAATATCACTTTGTATACGACCGAGTGGGTATGAAGCGATTCTCAATTAAAACAACAAGCCGGGTATTGTAAAACGACCAGTTTGTTTATTTGGATGTTTATTTTATATATTATATTATTCGAAAATTTAAAGAAAACAACGACACTAGCGAATGCACTCTTAAATAGAGATACGTACCTTGATTTTTTTATTGTTATTAAATAATATAAAATGATGCGAAAGGAGGATGGGTTTGGTGATTTTGTGGTGGTGTCTTCTAAAAAGGGGGAAGAAGAAGAAAACCTTTGTATTAATTGTCGTGAACAATTAAATTATCCGGTTCGCTCAGGACCAAATGTTTGCGTAGCAATGGAAAAAAAAATAAAAATAAATCAAACAAAGGGGGATTAGAATTATGATGTCAATATTGACAGTGGGGTTTTTATTGAATTAATTAGAAATATTATCGGAAATAATATAACTTACAAAATTTGTGTGATGGCTGGACGTAATCCAAAACGAGAAGTAAAAGTGACGTTTAAAGCAACGAGAGTAGCGAAAGTGTTGCAAAGTGGCGCTTAATCGTAGATGTCACTCGTTAGAATTTGACAATGTATATTTGTGATGGAAATCACAAAGATGCATACAAATCGTATGTAGTCAAATTCTAACGTACAAAAAAATGAAATTGATAAAAAATATGATTAGATTCAACATACTGAATAATTTTTTCGTTAGTAAAAAATGTCGTATCTCGTGACGCAACGTGAGCCAACGAAGTTGCAGAACAACATATTTTGTTTTTGTATTTTTGAAATTTACGTAGCAATAATCGTCAATTATATGCAAATATGATGGCATTAATATTATTTAAGATCTTATCAATTGCTGCTAAAATTTTATAAAGCAAAACAATGTTTGCCGGCAAAAAATTAAAATAAAAATAGTACATTTAACAAATAAAATACAAACTACAAAAAATATAAAAATCTACAGTATGCAAAATTCGTATTCGTTTCCAATACTATTTGTTCTTGAAAATTGGCACCCATTTTTGAGGCAGTGATCTCAAGTCTGGAATCTAGGGCAGTAAGTTTCGGTTCATTATCCTGTTTGTTTGTTTCCTTCTAGTGCGAATTGTATAAAACAATAATATAACCTATTATTTTTTCATATACACTGGTGGTCAAAACTGAATCAATTCAAATTGCAAACTGAATAAGTGATCTCTAATTTTTTGAAAATAAAATAATAGTGAAAGTTTTTTTTTCAGATATAAAGAAGTATCTTATTCATTTGTAAAAAAACAAAAATATAAGCGCAGATTTTATTTTGAAATAAAAAGTATTCTATGGAAAATTTTTGCTTAATCTAAACTTGCCAACATTTTGACTTGTTCTTATTACAATTTTGTATATGGGGAAGATCTTATGATTGTGCTGATCATTATAAAAACCATGGTTCTTTGACTCCCACAAACAATCTTTGACATATATCGATGTATATTTCAAGATATTATCCAATAGGGCTTTCTTAATGTTTTCCGGGTATGTGGACCGGTTATCACAGCTCGTCTACGCTCTGTTCCTGATCAACGATAACCGTCTCACCAATTTCTCTGAACTACAAAATGTGTATTTTTTACTAATAGGGCAATTTGTTGATTGGTACGAAGTGATGTTTTTATACAACCTTACTCGGTGATGAATTGTCACTACTAATCAAGTTGCATAAAACCGACTTATAATTCGATAACTCACTGAATTATTCATGGAATATTCCTCCTAAACCAATTTCTGTGATAAGTTATGTTCATAATTATTGATAATTTGATGTTTTATAGGTTACTGTATCTGTTTCTCAAAATTTTCCGTTTTGTTATTTTTATGAAAATCTAATAAATGACACATTAGAAGTGACAAAATTTCAGGACAATGTTCTAGATCAATACACACCAATAATAAGTGGAAATAAGAGTCGTGGAAATAAAAAATGTAGCTCCCAGGAACTCAAACAAGAAATAATAATTTATTTAAACATTATGGACAGCTCCATTTCTTTCCTGCAGAACAACTATTGGAATATTTACTATCAACAAACTGTGATCAATATTTTAAATACATTCAAGACCTTCTTAGACATAAATTTTAAATTAGTAATAACACATGCCCCATTAACTGCAATTATCCTACAAAAGCAACTATGGAAAATAAAAGCACAAATTGTCTGTCACTTTCTTTGTAGTACATTTATTCCAAAGAAAGTCCTTGTCATTAAAAAGTGCTATTGTAAAGTCTTAAGAAAAATTTGAAGTAATCAGGCATTTTATTGTGAGCAGCATCGAAGTAGTTGAAATCCGAAGCTGTGCAGGATATGTGTATGGATCCCAATAATTTTATAGATATTTATAAAATGCACATCGATAAGGAATAAAATCAATAAATCCAAAATGTAGGCATACCGCTTACAAAGAATACGCTTTATATGGACTCTACAGGGCGAATATTAACAAATGAAAAAGCGTTAAGTTCGGCCGGGCCGAACTTTGGATACCCTCCACCATAGAAGTACTGAAAATTTTTTGAAATTAAAATATTGGGAACATACATATAACTACAATTCTACCAATCGATTGTTGTAAACCAAATATAAATTTCAGCAATTTCAAAGATGTTTTTTCCCTAAAATCTCAAAACCCCAAAATTTTGACATAGTATGGGGAAATATGTGCATAAAATCCTGAAAATACTCCAATTAAGAGGGCAACTTTATAAGAGGCATACTAAAGCGGAACCAATATTGACAACATTGTGTAGGAATTAGCAAATACTATACTACTAATTAAGTTTTGAATCCCATTACAGTACATCACGCTAAATAGTAAATATGTAGGATGTTTTATAGGATGTGTTATAGGACATGGGCCTAAATGCGGGTCGATATAGTTCATTCTCAAACCTCACGTTCTAGTTTTTATGTCGATACCCTCTAATAGAAAAATGATTACAACATATGGCTAAATCGGCAAAATCGTTTTAGAATGAACTGAAAATTTCGTCTACAGAATATCCCCAATTCTATGGTGGAATACAGCTATATAGGGATAACCCCAACACACGGAACAAATTAGCTAACAATTTTAATATAAAAAGGGGGTTATATGGGGACTACCCCTAAAATGGGGTGAATATTAATAATTACTGGTAGGTTGAAAAACGCGCTTAAGAACTCCAAAATACCGAAAATTGGGGGTACCCTTATTTAGCACCAAATAAGAACTCAAAGTACCAAATTTCAGCGAATTCTGTCGAAAAATATACCGATATATCCTATCTTCGAACTTGACCGGCCTGCAGACAAAAGACGACGCTATGCAAAATTTTGGCGATCTGTCTCAATTCGTTTAGACGCTAGAGTGATTACAACAGAGGGCCAGACGGAAATATATATACTTTATAGAGTCGGAAATGATTATTTCGATGCGTTACAAACGGAAAAACAAAACCAATATACCCTCCATACTATGGTGGAGGGTATAAAAAAATGGTCCGACTTCCAAAAATGTATAGCTGTATTTCTTAGTGGCCCATATTCCCTTAGAACTAGTGGCTGATGGGTCTTTATGTAGTCATTACGCAACAGACATTACTTTATTTCTTCACTCTTTGAAAACGTACTGCACCAAACATCATTTTCCCAATACGAATATGTTCTGAAATGTGCTACAGAGTTTGCATGAAAATATGTAAACCAAAATTTGTAATTATTCAGTTATGATGCGCCGCTCATTTGATGCGTGTATGAGAAGTGTTGGGTTTAGATGTTAATTCGCTTCTGATTTTATTTAAAATATAAATTCACTTAAGAGCTGGACCGTCATAGAAATCTTAGGCTATCTTATTCTGTGTACTTATCACTAAAAATGCTTGTTTTTCCCTTGCTGAGTGCATTATCAATTCGGCATTGCCTTTATTATTCATGCACCCCAGCATCACACACAAGCATTATCACTTACATGCACTTATCAATCTAAATATATTTTTATGATAGGCACTTAAGTATTTTATGATCTACATTGTAAATTATGTTCATATTTTTATGAACATTCTCCCGGCCGGCAAATGGGCTGTTTATACATTCGGCACCATTGGAAACTGAATGGCTGCGATTCGTTTTTTCTTTATAATTTTTCTTAAAACTATTATTAAAAGAATTAATGATAATATTAAAACTAATATAAATGCTAAGTGGCCAGACCAATAATGGAACTCCAAGTCTCTTAATTTTATGTTATCCTTTTTTAGGCTATCCACGACCTTTTTTGGTTGCTTGATTTCTGCATGATGATCGACAAGTACATTTCCTAGTGGTTTTATGCTCTCCTTTTCTGTTGGGCTCACGTCTTTCAACAGAACCGAGTGAAATTGAGACACTAATTCATTCCTTTGTTTATGCCCCGCCTCCAATGTTGTCTTATCTCGCCGTACAGTCTGACTCTAGATGTAAAATGCTTTGCTGTAGCAGCTCCAAAAGTGTTTGCAGCCGGTCCGAACATTGCAGATGCGGAGTTGTGTTAGCGAATATCTTGAACAGCCAGTTTTCTTTGCGTTTTAGCTGTATAAAATATGGGCTGTTCTCCACCTCATCATAGGTACACTTTAGCTCGATGTGTGGCCTCAGAGGTGCTAGCTCGCAATTATTTGTGGAAGCATCTCTCCATGGATGATTCTCCTCGCACACAATTTCCTCGCTAAAGGTACTTTTACACTCGTTCAACCTGGCCTGCGTCAAGTAGTGGAACGAGTCTAACTCGAAATTGTACACTATATATGGCGCCTTCATCCACGCTATCATAGTCGTTCCATTTTGTTCAAACGGGATCGGAACTACCTTATACAATTGAGACGACCGTCGATTAAAGAGTTGTATTTTGAGGTTGACTACTAACTGAGTGTCCACGAACATTCCATGGCCTCTCGTCAAGTGCAGCACCTCCTTCAGTTCTGTTCCTGTACTTTTACCGGGTAAAACATACTTCTCGGGCAGCGAATTGCGAATCTGCATTATCTCTGAATGCAGTTGACTGGGGCTAAGGAGTACGGGGTGTACTTGACCCCTTAACGTCCAGCAATACTGCAATGACCTCTTTCTGCACTTCGTCACATTTTGCTATGCGCTCGCGTATCTCCTTTGTGATTATAAAGAACCGAATAGATTCTCTATAAACAAAATATTTTCAATTTTGCACTTAATTTGCGTAAAGTGTGAATTGACTTCATCCGTTGTCATTTTTAGCAGATTGATCGTAGAATCAACTACTGATGTCTGCTTTATTGCTAATTCTTTTAAGTCATGTTGGTTTGCCAAAAGGTTCTTCATATTATTCTACATCGCCACTCAATCTTCGTCGTCCATTACTCCGAAAGCCCAAAGCTGAAAAGCGCCTACAAACTTCAATGGAGCTCCTCTTCTTTGACGTATATCTTCTCTCATAAATAAACGGTTATTTGCCTTGATTTTGCGTATTGTGTACTCCATATTGTTTACAACTGACCAGCATTGATCTTCAAATGTTTGGAGTTTTGGGCATATCTCTTTTGACATGCTTAACAATCTTGCTGCAAGCTCTAACATACCCAAGTATGGTTTCATTTCGAAATGAATTACCATGTTCCATGAAGATGAGGCCATAAGAATTTGGGATATAGGATCCAAATACATTGCTGAGGTACTATTCAATTCTTGTACGATCGCTGCTTTAGTCGACATCAGCATGCACATGTTCATCACCATAGTCATCATCATCCAAGGATTTCCCAGTAATCTTGGTAATCTCCGTGGCGCGTTTACGTTGGCCTTTTCTTGATCTTCTGGGGATTCCTCTACGTGCTCTAACGGACATAATTTGTGGACAGGTCTCTTCAATTCTCTGTTCTCTGTCTAACTGTCACCACTCTTACCACTCTATCTTTGCCCTTATGTACATCGGTGACCTTTGCTAATGGCCAGCGAGCTGGGTGCGTTTCTTCGTTTCGCAATATCACCACTTGCCCCACCTCCAGATTCCGATCTTTTCATCTCCATTTCATTCTAGCTTGCAGTAATATCAAATATTATTCTTTCCACTTTTTCCAAAAATGATTTTTTATTCTTTGCTGTAGTTTCCACCTGTTAACGCATCCCAAGTTCCCTTCATCAATTTTCGCTGGAGCTTCTAATAATGGTGGCCCTATTAAAAAGTGTCCTGGTGTTATCGTATCGATCTCTTCTATACTGCCACCGAGTTCATATAACGGTCTAGAATTTAGAACTGCTTCAATTTGTGATAGCACTGTGCTAATTTCTTCATAAGTCAACTTTGTTTCACCAATAATCCTTTTAAGATGATGTTTCATTGACTTCACAGCTGCCTCCCATATTCCTCCGAAGTGAGGAGCTGCCGGGGGGATAAAGTGCCACTTTATTTGTTCATATTCCAAAATAGGAGCTAATTTGGTATTATTTCTGATAGCATCGGCATAATCTTTGTCCAACTGCTTTGACGCACCTACGAAGTTCGTCCCGTTATCCGAATAAATATCGCGGAATGCATCCGTCGTCAGCTCACTCACTACCTCTAAATGAACTGCTTTCGTCACCATGCAGACAAAAACAGCTATGTAGCCTTTCATGGTTTTTGTTCCCCTAGTTCTGAAGCATTTCATTTGAATCGGCTCCGCATAATCAACTCCACAATGCTGAAATGGATTGTTTATATTCACTCTACATGCCGGAAGATCACCCATCAGCTGATTCCTTACTTCGGCTCGATATCGGATACATTTTGGGCAGCGTCTTAAACATAGCTTTATTCTGCTTTTTGCTCCGATAATCCAATTTTTCCTTCGGATTATGTTTTCCATCACTCGAACTCCTCCATGCAATGTTTCTAAATGGACCTGTTGAATGATGTTTTCCGCTAATTTTGATTTTTGAATAATTATTGGATGCGATGAATATTGAAGTCTTCCTCCAAGTCTCATCACTCCGAATGTGTCGAACTGCGGGTGTAAAGAAGCTAATTTACTCCGATGGTCCATCGCTGTTAAATACTCCTTTTCTGCTTTCATTCCTCTTGATTCTTTAATAAAACGCAATATGTACGCCATAACTCTTTGTTGCTTTTTGTACGATGAAAATTTCATAAGTTTTTCATACACACAATTTTCTATCGTAGCAATTCTCGTTGTGGCTACCGTTTCGGGCCATTCGCGTTCGTCCTTTATTAGCCATTCAGGTCCGTTCCACCATATCCCATTGGTAACTAAAGTCGCGGGTGGAACACCTCTGGATCCTAAGTCTGCTGGATTTTCCTTCGATCTAACATATCCCCAGTTTGCATCTGGAATTCTTTCCAAAATATCCACCACTCTATTTCTAATAAATTTGTCTTTATTTTTTGAGTTGCTTCATTTTGTCTTCATCACCTATTTTTATGTTGAATGTGAAGCAATCCATGGTTGGGTTCCATTGTAGCCCTAAAGTTTTAAGACACTCATCTTCTTGTATCTGCAGAACTTCATTTTCCTCTCTTCTATTAATAGCACACAAAACATCTGCGGTATTTGGGATCCACTTCCTTAGATGTAATCCATATGTCTCTAGCTTTTTCGCTACTTCTTTTTGGATATTCTGACATTCATTCTTTGAGTGTGCTCCAGTCAGAAGATCGTCCATGTACAAATTTTCTATTATTCTTTGACCAATGTTCGCATTTTTACATCTTTTTCCAATTTTTATGAGCGTCCTTATGACCAAAAACGGTGCTGACGCTGTGCCATATGTGACTGTGGTGAGTTTATATTGCTGCACGGGCTCGGATTTATCATCTCTCCAGAGTACATATTGGTAGTCCTGGTCTTCATCTTCAACTCTGATTTGTCGGAACATTTTTTCCACATCGGCTGATATCAAAAACTTCCACAATCTCCATTTGGTAATGATGTCGAATATGTCTTCCTGCAGCTTTGGACCCGTATGAAGTATATCGTTTAATGACCTTCCATTCGATGTTTTCGATGATACATCGAACACGACCCTTACTTTTGTGGTACGACTTGTTTCGCGTACCACCGCTTGATGGGGCATATATAGCATTTCCAGATTAAATGAAACCTTTTACAAATTAAATGAACCGCTTTCCAAATTAAATGAAACCTTTTCCAAATTAAATGAAACCTTTTCCAAATTAAATGAAACCTTTTCCAAATTAAATGAAACCTTTTCCAATTAAAATGAAACCTTTTACAAATAGAATGAAACTTTTTACAAATGGAATGAAACCTTTTACAAATAGAATGAAACTCCAAATAAAATGAAACCTTTATTCTTAACCACGGAAATATAATATTTGCAGTAATTTTAAACCAATATTTGAAAATTAAATCAAAGAATATTAACAAATATAGTTGTATGGCTATGTAATTAACATAAATATTCTTTAATTCGGTGTGGTTTTATTTAATATCTTTACTAAATAAAACTAAATAAATAGTAATACAAACTGGGGTATTTCTTGAAATTTTAATAAATAAATATTTTAGAACAAGAATTGAATACCCGGTCCTAAATGCGAAATAGATATTTGACTTAATAAATTGTTGATGGTACGGTAACTGCTTATCTTAATGAAGGGGTTCCCGACTTTCAGCTTGTGGGATTTTCAAAACCATGTCCATAACGTAGTTAGAACAATCTTGCCGAGTAAGCTTTTGAATACTTCGCTCGATTACATCAACAATGTTATGTTCCATTGAAACGTCACACAGCTCAGCTCGAGTTCTATATACAAAGTCAACCTGGAATTATTCTCAAAGCCATAAAAACTAAACTGTTGAGAGAAAATGATATAAATATTTCCACAAGCTGCATAGAATATGGATTACGGAAATTAAAAATTACGTTTAAGATGGCCTCTATTGAAATACAACGAATGAATGACTCCAGAACATTAGGCTTGAGACAAAAATATGCTCAAGACTTTACTAAATGGATACCCCAACAAGGAGAAAAATTAATATTAATTGATGAGTGTGGATTTAATCTTTACATGCGAAGAACCCAAGCCCGTTCAAGACAAGGAACAAGAGCACACATTGTGTTGCCTACGGTCAGATGTCGTAATGTCACTATAATTGCAGCAATTAACAACGCGGGAGTTGTACATCACACAATCGTTTCTAATTCCAGTGTCAATGCAGACAGATTTAAGTTATTTATAATTTTTTTTTTTCATAAAAAATTTGATCGAATCCAAAAGATGCAACCTTAAATTATTACCGCCTTATTCTCCAATGCTAAATCCAATCGAAAATGCATTTTCAAAAATAAAATTTGTGCAAGAGCTGAGCTGTGTGACATTTCAATGGAACATAACATTGTTGATGTAATCGAGCGAAGTATTCAAAAGCTTACTCGGCAAGATTGTTCTATCTACGTTATGGACATGGTTTTGAAAATCTCACAAGCTGAAAGTCGGAAACCCCTTCATTAAGATAAGCAGTTACCTTATCATCAACAATTTATTAAGTCAAATATCTATTTCGCATTTAGGACCGGGTATTCAATTCTTGTTCTAAAATATTTATTTATTAAAATGTCAAGAAGTACCCCAGTTTGTATTACTATTTATTTAGTTTTATTTAGTAAAGATATTAAATAAAACCACACCGAATTAAAGAATATTTATGTTAATTACATTGCCATACAACTATATTTGTTAATATTCTTTGATTTAATTTTCAAATATTGGTTTAAAATTACTGCAAATATTATATTTCCGTGGATAAGAATAAAGGTTTCATTTAATTTGGAAAAAGTTTCATTCTATTTGTAAAAGGTTTCATTCCATTTGTAAAAAGTTTCATTCTATTTGTAAAAGCTTTCATTTTAATTGGAAAAGGTTTCATTTAATTTGGAAAAGGTTTCATTTAATTTGGAAAAGGTTTCATTTAATTTGGAAAAGGTTTCATTTAATTTGGAAAAGGTTTCATTTAATTTGGAAAAGGGTTCATTTAATGTGGAAATGCTATAATACTTCCCTTGTTTTCTCTCTCTCTCTCTCTTTCACCATGTGTCCCATTGATATCAGCTCATGTATCCTTTTCTCATATTCTGCTCTCAGTTCTGTACATTGTTCCATACTTTTCTCTAAAGTTAAAAATCTCGCCATTGCTCGTTTATGTGATTCTCTCAACTCCTTATCGCCAGTAAATGGCAATCTGACAACAAATCTTCCAGAGTTGTCTACTCGCGTTGTTTCCTCGTAGAGTTTTAAACAATTCTCGTCTTTTGGGATAGCTTCTTCGTCTTCTATATCCTCAATTTCCCGAAACCTCTCAATAGTTATACCCTACACACCTATGTTGTCAGGGTATTATAGCTTTGTGCAGCCCCAAAAGCCCCACCTATAAGTATAACGATCGTCATATCTCGACTAGCTGAGCCGATCTAGACATGTGTGTCCGTCCGTCCGTCTGTCCATTATAATTTGTAAACACGATACAGGCCACAGTTATGGACCAATCTTCACGAAATTTTGCATGTAGGATGGGTTCTGGCCAATGAAGACCCCTATTGTTTTTGGAAAAGATGGGTTAATATTTAGGGGATGAAATGGACCAAAAACTTTATTTTTGTCGGGTTTTCTGGTCGCTCCAGAGGCCGCAATTATGGCCCAAACCCCGCGAATTTTTGCATGGAGAAAGGGATCGGACCAGAGAATGATAAAGATCGGTCAATATTTAGCGGGTGAAATGGACCCTGACTTTTGTGTGAAAAATTACAAAATTTATATTCTATGGTGTATATATTTGCACCTGAAGGTCCTAGACCCAAGAAATTGATAGTATGTTCAAGAGGAGTGGTTGACCTTTAAATTGATACCAATTATATTGTCGTATGTACTCGGATGTGGGAGTTACACGTAAATATTTACAGGTGCTTCCGTATTCAGATATTATTTAGTAACCCATTACCACCATAGAGAGCAAAAATATAGCGCTGATCACTTTGAAATTTTCCATTAGATTCCAGTTATGGTCCAGGACAACGCCTATAATTTTTGGTGATGATTACATAATAATTTTGGGATGAGGTGGACCGAAAACTTATTTTTTTGTGTTTTATTCGATTCGACCCATAGGCTACAATTGAAAGCCCAAAATCACAACATAACCCACGATAAAGGGAATCTGGATGAGTACAGTCTCCGTCTACTGAATATTAGAATTAGATCGCGAAATATTGGCAAAGCTCTGAATATAGAACCATAGAAAGTTAGATTTCCATGGAAGTTGTGTAGGGTATCATATGGTCGGCCCCGTCCGACTATACTGCTCCGCTCACTGGTTGTTGTTGCCACTGACCTTATGTTATTTTTCAACGGCTTCATTAGTATAGTTCCCGAAAGAATCCAGCCCAACTTCCTGTTCTGACCCACGATCGCTGCATCATGCCGAGCACCTTCTTCCAATATTTGTGGGAATATGTCTGCCCCAATCACCAGATCGATTCCTTCTGACTTATTGAAATTTGGATCGGCCAGATTTACGTTTCTCCATCGTTGAATGTTGTACTGGAAGCTGCTATCCGGATGAACTGATGCTAATTTCGGCAGGACTAGGGCTTCGACATTGATTTTAGTACTGCTGAAAAATCTCGGTCTTATTTCAAGAAATACTTTTGATTTTGCCACTCCCACAATAGTATCTCCGAGACCTCTTAGCTTCATATAAGTCTTCCTCTTTGGTAGCTGTAGTAGCTGCGCTGCATCCTCCGATACCGACGTTATTTGTGACCCTTGGTCCATTAAAGCCCTTAAGGTTATGTACTCGCCATGCAAAGACCTTATTCGGACTTGGGCTGTAGCCAGGAGAACATTTGCTGATGTGTTGGTTGTCATTGCCTTAGAGTTGTTTACTTTATCCAAGTGGATCAGCGTGTTATGACTCAATCCGCATTTCTGACATTTACCTTCGCCTAGACATCTCTTTTCCGTGCTTCAGACACTTTGGCATAACTGGGCTGACTTCACCCAACTATATCGCTCGTTCGATAATTGAGCCGCAAATTTCCTACACGCCACAATGTCGTGACCAACCAACTTGCAAAATCTGCATAGCCTCTTCTCCGCTATTAATGATCTATCTTGCTGGTTGAACCCTACTGGAACGTATTGTCTTCTGTCTGCTGCAGCTTCCAATGCTTGATATTGCTGTTCCAGAAAGTCCAGCACGTCTGCAAGTTTTTGAATTTCCTTAGACTTTTTCACATTTTGCTCGTACTGAATAAGTCCCTCTTTGTCCAGTTTCCTTATAATGATCCTGGCTAAAATCGGATCAGCATGGTCCAACGGTATTTCCATCGCCTTCAATGCGTAAACACTCTCATTCACGCTATCAACTAGTTTCCTTAAGCTGGATGCCGATTGACTACTTATATTGGGGTGATCCAAAATCTTATCCACTAGTTTCGTGAATAAAATTCTCCTGTTGCCCTATCGCTTTTCCAGCAACTCCCACGCTGCCTTATAGTTTGCGTCTGTTATTTGTAGATGCTGCACTAATCGTAAGACTTCTCCTTTCAAATTAGTTTTCAGGTAATACAACTTTTCCACGTCCGATAGTTAATCGTGAAAGGAACTCCATTCCTCCACATTTCCATTAAAACCTGGAATCTCTATTTGTTCAATTCTACCGCATGAGCTACTTCTCTTCCGCCACTTAATTTCCCAATTATTACATGGATTTTCGCGTTCATTTTTTCTTCTACTTCTTCTAATTCTTCATCCACTTCTTCCAGTCCATAGTTCGTGATTAGTTCTAAATGCAGCCGCTTGATGTCCCCGAATTGTCTCTCCCACGTAGACTTGATATTCTCAGAGCATATCTAGAGAAATCAGCAATGCCCACTTCCATGGCATCGCATAGTTTTATAATTTTTCTGCGAAAATGAGACAGCACTGCATTTTTCCTTACACTATTGGACTGGGGGGGAACTATGGCACATTCTTTTAACGCCATCTGATCTTCTTCTCGCTGAGGAGCTTCTTTGCTCATCTACAACTGCATAAACTGCTGCATTTGTTGTTGCATTTCCAGAATTTGCGCCTGCATTACCCTGAACTGCTGCTGTATCCCTGCACTAGGGAGCTCTGTTTCTGTCAGTTTCCCAGGCTCCACTAGCTCTGATAGATCTTGCTTCTCGGGTTCTTTAATTTTCTGCACGAGACCTCTGCATATATCATGCACGCTCAATT
>NW_026875479.1:0-17918 GCF_032173495.1 Musca vetustissima | reverse complement strand
CGGCTTGCGGGATGTGAAGCACCCAATTCCACTGTAAAGCCGCATGAGGCTCTGTAATGGTATGGAACTGTATGACGCTGAATTCTCGTTTTTATTGAAGGAATTTTGTATAAGATATATTCTGAAAAGAAAATTTGAAATGTTGTGTTGAAAAATTGGGATTGGGGGCAACATCTCAATTTTATCAAGATAATGACCCCAACAACAAGTCCATATCGTTCGAGAATAGAAGCTTTATAATTTTCCAAAAGTGATTCAAACCTTCTCAGTCTCCAGATTTGAATCCTATGGAGAAAAACATTAGAGGCCATAACATCTCAATAATATCAAGTCTGAAAAATGCTTTACAAGTAGATGTCTTATCAGACATCTTACACGGAAAACTTTGTAAAATCTATGCCGGCAATGTTAAAAGCTGTAAAAGATAACAAGGGATATCATACTCAGTATTAACCATTCAAAAATTTCAATTTGTTGAAGATAAAAAAATCATCCTTATTGTTTAACTTGGTTTTTATATTGAATTCACAAAATATTGTTTATTTTATCGCATAAATTGCGAAAAATTTTCCAAAAATAGCCGATTTTTTTTTGATTTAATTTTTCAATAACTAAAATTTTTACACATTTATCTGTGAGTGTATAGCTATCGTCTAGGATAAAGCCAATCGGTGAATTTCCTTATTGTTTAACTTGGTTCAAAGGTCAAATTATTTTTCTTCTCTTTTAATTCTTCAAATATATATGTGCAAAGTTACAAACCTTAACAAGCATTGGTATTGATTTACCAGCCCATTGAAAATCTTGAAAAAGAATGGGTGGCGTTCCCTTAAGATGTTCATGTTCACATAATAAAAAAAATTATTTATTTTATTTAATTCATTGATTTACATGCACTTATGGTATTTTTATTATAAAAAAAGTGATTAATTTTGACTGTGATTCACTGTAACTCTTCGAACAACATTATCAAATATATTGAGGACAAAATTGTTTCAATTTTTCTAATTTTAGAAAAATTTTGAATTAGTTACAAAATGCTGAAACAAAAGCATCAAGCAGGGTACATATTATTGCACTTTAATCTTACATTTATTTTATTTCTACTACTCAAAAGGACAATTCTTTTTTTTTAATTCTAATAGCTAATGAATATTCCCACCAATATATCCAACACTTTTGCCGACAAGTTAATTAAAAACTCCCCCAAAAAAACAGAAAACAATGAAAAATGAGAATTGAGTGAATGACAATCAAAACAAGTATTAAGCTTATGGTTAGTTACCTTTCATTCGAAACGTGCCTCGAATTAACTTCCAAATGACACTGGACACGGGCTGTATAGCAACATATGTACGTACGTATGTCTGTATATACATACATACACAACCATTAAAATATGGTATATTTTGTTTATTGAAACGTCACAAAAACAACGTTAATATACAACAAAAAAAAAACAAATTCGAAACATTCTCAGAATTCGTTATTTCTGGTTTTCAGCCGACAAAAACTCTGCACAGAAAAAAATAACCGAAAAATCAAAAATTTTATTTCTTTTAATTAATCAATCGATATTAATTAATGCAGATTAATTGTTAAATGTTTGGATGTGTTTTGTTGAGCATCGAACACAATCACAGTGTTTACATTTGTCGCGTATCGAAGAGCCTTTAACGAGCGAACACGATCGATCGATAGAAAATGCCGGTTGTTAGAGGTCAGCTTCGTGGACCATATTTCTTCATTGAGAGAAGAAAGTGTTTGTTGTTTCGTATTTTTTTTAACTTTTTGGTTTTGTTGTTATTTTTTTTGTATATTACATACCACGTTCATTTAATCATTTTATCAATCAATTGATTGAACAGTTATTGATTGCATTTTTCTTTAATTGATTTTGTTTTGCGATCTTCAGTTTTGTTCTTTTGTTTACTTTTTTAATTCAAGACTCACTTTTGCATTCAAGTGTAAGCATGTATTTTGTATCTTAGTAGCTTATTTTTTACTTTTTTTCTTTTTGTATTCTTGTAATGTTTTGTTTTCTTATTTTCTTTTGATTATCAATTGACTAAAAGTTCACAGCATTTTGCAATGAAAAATATAAACAAAACGTTAGCAATGCGATCCGAAGTCACCAGTCACGATTGTCTGTGCGGTAGCGCGTACTGCCTCATTTAAACGCCCCTTATCGACTGAATGAATTTTCAATACGGGATTGAGTTTGTGTTTTGAAAACCCCCATATAAAATACTATCGGCCGACTCTACTCGACACGATCGCTTGTTTGCTCATTGTTTGAATTTACTCACATCGTTTGTTGTTGTTGTGTTTCAATGCGACGTAACAGCGACGTGCGTTCTTTGCCGAGGGCAGCAGCGGCACAAGCGTGATATGTTGCTGCAGTGCGATAATTATGAAGCCAAATCAATCCGTCATTACTGCTGAATGCAAAACAACGACTCATCTATTGTCGCTCAACCGGCATTCTCCGCTGTTTCTCTTTCTTTTGATTGTCTTATCAAATTCAGTGCACGTTAAATGTTTACGCTCAGCAAACAGTGGGACAGTAGCTGTATTTTTGTTTTATCAATTGAAGATTTCGTAGCACAATATTGATTTGGGTAAAAAATATGTTTTTTTTTTTTTAATTTACAAAATTCTTTAGTAAAGGGTACAGAAATTTTTTTGTTTTATTATACCCTCCACCATAGTTCCATACTCAAGTTCGAAGATGGGATATATCAGTCTACGTTTAGGCATAGCTCCCATATAAGGGTACCCGCCAAATTTCGGTATTTTTGGGTTCTTGAGCGCGTTTTTTAGGCGAATTCGCTGAAATTTGGTACATTGGGTACTAAATGTCTCCACAAAAAATTATAATTATAGGTCCACTTTTTCTGGTAGCCCCCATATAACGGTACCTACTAATTTTCAATATTTGGGGGGTTTTGGTCGTATTTTTCCACCGAATTGGCTGTAATATAGTATTTTGAGTTCTTAATATGTACCAAATCTCTCCACTATGAATATAGGTCCATTGTTTTCGGATAGCCCCCATATAAGGGTACCCCCCAATTTTCGGTATTTTGGGGTTCTTGAGCGCGTTTTTCAACCAATTTGCTGCAATTTGGTAGTTTGTAGTCGTATATGGTAACAAATCTCTACCAAAAATTATTAATATTTGCCCCCTTTTTGGGGTAGTCCCCATATAACCCCCTTTTTTAAATTAAAATTGTTATCTAATTTGATCCGCGTTTTGAGTTTGGTTCTAAGACTTTTTGTAATCATTTCACCGGATGAAATCTAAATTTTCTGAAACGGATTTGGTCCAAAGAAACATGGGGTCTAGAACCAATATTTCGGTGAGGTACATTTTCACCGTGTTAAAGTGTATACACCCTCATTAGCCATAAGGATGAGGGTATAATGATCCTTTAAAAATTTCTAAAATTTTTTATTATGGTTTACATAATCCGTTTTTAGAAATGTCGGTATAGGTCCACTTTTTGGTATGTTCCCTATATTTTCATTTCTAGTACCTGTCAATATAACTATGGTATCCAAAGTTCGGCCAGGCCGAACTTACCGCTTTTTCACTTGCTTGTTTTTTAATTTACAAAATTCTGTAGTAAAGGGTATAAAAATTAGGGTACCGACAAGTGGAACAAGTTTACGTGGCAGACACGAAAAATTGCATCTGTTAAAACGATATGCCAAGGCATATGTAATTTTTTCGTTTAGGGGCAGCTCTATTTCTGTAGGTATTTTCAAATGTAAACCAAAAAAAAAAAAAAATCAGCTGTTATGTTTGTTTGGCTAATGAAGATGAATTTCTAATAGATAATAACTTAAAGAAATGAAGTTAAGATGGTGGAAGAAAAATGTTAAACAGAAATGTGTATACACCTGTGAACACAAAACTAAAAGATGTTTATAAAGTACCAATTTTGACAAAATAATGTCGTATGCACTGAAAAAACTGACAACACATATGACAATAAGGGCTCGTGTAACAACAACTTTTTGGGCAGTTTGAGTTGAGTATTTATTATTTGTTCCAAAAATTTAATTCGTTAGAAAAAATGTCACTTCTTGATATGGAAGGCAGATTTCCTTTGATTGACAATTTTTATTCTTAAAAGTTTGGAATAGTCTTTGTTTCTAAAGATTGTTAAAACAGAAGCTACACAACATTTTACACGTCCTAAATGTCCAATCTAAGATTTTATGTATTTTCATTTATTTTCATATGTCGCTTCTACGATTGTGCTGATATGCCTTACTACCAGGGTGCGCAAAAATTCGCTCGCGAATAATTAAAAATTCTTTCTTTTGATTTGATTTGATAATTGCCATTTATTTAGAAAATTATTTCATTGTACAGTATACTTAATGGCTGCAGTATAAAATTAAACTTAAAATCTATTTCTCCTATGCCATATGGCTTACAATAAAGGATACTACGAATTATTTTATATCTAGCGCCGCATTTGGAATGCTAGGCGAGTCTTTAAACAAACTAGTACTTATACATACTCTTCAAATCTTACGTGCCTTAAAAATTTAAAAAATAGGCCTAACTTAAATTAACTTAAAACTACCTTAAAACTACAATTATATACAAATTATTTTTATTGAGCTGTGCTATATACAGGTTCAATATCGGCGTCAAATCTATGGTACGTCCGATGAAAGTACATCAGACGACCTTCTTCGTCGTAGAGGATTCCTCCGTCTCGCAGCTTCAGCAAAGCTGCAGGAGGGAGGTGTTTCCTTCTAAGTATGGAGTGGAGTTCCTCGTTCCATAGTTCCACTATTCCATTTTCCACAATCTGACTCCTTTCCAAGAAGTTGAGGGCATATTTCATCATGCAGACATCGATTCGGTTGAAGTACATTCTTTTCGTTTTGTACTCATTTTAAATATGAATTTATGGCGATAAATTCTTTACCAAACGAGGATTCGCCAATGAATGTTCGCACACACAAAACAAACGAGTGAGGGCACACAACAACGATCGTTCGTTTCGTTTGGTGGTTGAAATTCTTTCTGACATGCTCTCACGAATGAAAACAAACATTCCCAAATTCTCGCGAATGCTCAAAACGGCAACAACAATAACAACAAAAGTTCGTGAACTCAATAGTTGTTGGACATGTGTTTTGTTATTCCACACATTTTCTGCTACACAGACATTCTTTCGTTGTTTGTGTGTGTTTTTATGATATTTTTGTTTGTTGTTGTTTTTAACAGTCCTCGCGAGCATTCGCAAACATTTGTTTTTTTAAGTTTTTCAAAAGAATGTTCTTCAGCAACAAATGCTCGCGAAAGAATGAATCGACGACGCTTGCAGCTAAATTTTAACGTTCGTGAATTTTCGTACAATGCGAACATTCGCGAGAGATTGTAAATGCTTGTTCATCCATTCTAACTTTATCATTCGCGATAAACTGAAATCATTCGAATTCTCGCCCGTGAGCATTCGTGAGAAAGAGCGTATCGCTGGTTTAACTTGTAATGGCGGCAAATCCATATTTCACAATTTTTCAAGAGAGACAAAAAACAATCAAACTTTCTTTTGAATAAAGATTTTTTAAATCTGTACATGCAATTTGTTTTGTATTGTATGTGTAATTTAATTGCGTAAAGGCAAAATGAAAAAATAAGTATTTGCGGAGACACACGCCTTTTTTGGACTTAGAGCTTTTTCTGTCGCTAAGTTTGCATGTGTTAATGGACTTAGGTCTTTTTCTTACAACTTGTCTATCATTATATTTTCTAATTACTGCAATAATTTTGATTTTTTATATGTTAATATTATCTAAAAGAGTAAAGATTGTTTTGGAATAATAATTCATTCAAAAATATGAAAAAAACAAGTAAAAACGTCGCTATTTAGGCAGGTCGAATATTGGGGAATGGGCGGTAACCTAAAAAGTGGACCAATATTGATAAGTTTTTTTTGGAAGGCGAGCTACCCCATAAGTACCTAAAATATCAAATTACAGTCAATTCGGCTGAAAATCATGTCCAAAATCTTTAAAATGAAAAGTGGACTTACATCCTTTCCATGATGTTAAGCCAGCGACAACAATAACAAATGAGATAACTCTATTTTTATTTTTTAGATCGATGTATTTTGCCTCTTTATACATAACTGTATTAAAATCTCAATTTCTCGAAAATTGGACTTGTTGCCTTTACAAGTTAAGCCAGCGGTATTTTAATCATTCTTCGTACCCTGATTACTACCCGCATTTTTCAACATTGTGAACATACCACTTGATTTTCATAATACTAGGTTACTAGTTAAATGACCGCTGACAGATAACGTAGCTCTCTCCGTCTAAAAATAAATATTTTTTTTATCATGAACGTAAGAATATTATGATTTATGAAATGTACACGAAGTGTATTATCAAAAACCTTTTTTTACATTGATTGGGTGTAATTTACAACATACATACATAAACATTTTCAAATAACTTATAAATAACAGTAATATGCAGAAATGTAACATCCACATTGCATTCAGCGGTTATATTACATGGGTTATCCGGATACGAAATATCATCATCAAACTTGGCAGTGACTGAATTTGTATTTCGAATTCAACTCATTCTATTCCGATTTTCACGAAACTTACCACTCATCATTCTAGACTCAATTCAATACGCTATGCCAAATTTCGTGCAAATCGAAGGATATATAGGGAATTTGGTGCACCATTTGCATAAAATCGGACGAAAATGTATATGGAAGCTATATCTACATCTGAACCGATTTTCCCAATTTCAATATGGTTCGTCCCTGGGCCAAATAAATGAGCTGAGCCAAATTTCATCCAATTCGAATCAAAAATGAGACCTGTACTTTGTTTACAATTTAACATGGACAGACAAACGGACCGACATACATAAATTAACTTAAACAGTGATTCTATGAATATTCTCAAAAGGAACCATGTACCACAGTGTGGTAAAAGGTATAAAAAACATACCTATTATGTTTGTTATTTTTTTAAGAGTTTGCAATTTGGCGCCACTGTAGTGACCAGTAAGTAAATGTTAATATTTACTTACTGAAATCAATTTAATTATTACACGCAATAACGAAATGCGTTTTTTTACTATTTTCTGACTAAATGCATATCTCAAAACGAAAATCAATTTTAAGTTTGCATTTTGCATGTACAATTTCAATTTGCCTTCAGTTTAGCGAAGGTCGTAGCCGGTAAAAAAATACAAATGCTATAATGTTCAGTTCGGTAGTTTGTCGATAAGTATCTCATTAACAAACAAATGAAACACATTAAATAGATTTCGTACAATTGATATGATCTGTTGTTGAAATGTAATGTAAGTATGTCTTTTGATGGTTACATGACAATGATGTTCATTCGGATAAATCGAAAGAAACTTTTACGTATGACTTGGTTATCAATTTGACAACTTTGTTATATATTATATAAAGTAAATGGATAACCCATGTAATCCAATCCTATGTTGGATATAACTCGAAATCAATCAATTATGAATGAAAATGTTGCTAAAAGTTCAAGATGTACCAAATAATGGACTAAAATGTTCGTTTATCCAGACTAAAATGTACGAAATATCCAGACGCAATCTTGCAATGAAAATAACTTTTCGGTTTTTTAAAGGTTTTAGTGGGCTTGGAGTTTGCTTTACTTTAGCTATGTTCTGTGAATGTTCATGTTTTCAAATATCTCTAATGTAAAAGTTTCGCCTCATTTGAAATTACCTATTTTCTTTTTGGCGGCAACTTACAGGTTATTCATTCAAATGCACTAGATTTTCATTTGTGTATTACTTCAAGTCCTTAAACAAACTAAGTAATTTTTTTAAATATGTAATCTTATGGTGGCTAATGTGGTATAGGGGAGACTAGGGCAGCTTCGGCAATAGCGTTTTTGATATGAAGCTCTCATTGTACATTACTAGCCTTGATCCATAGGTATCGAATATCAAAATAAATTAGTTTCGCAAAATTAGAAATCCCTAGCAAATTAAATTAATTTTGTTTTATATTTTTACAGATGTTTTTGAAATATTTCCATTTCGTAAGTGTTTCGTGTATAGAAAATTTTAAGGCAATGTTTTTAAAAAGTCATTAATTGCAATATATTTCCTTATAAGAAACAAATAAAATTTTTTTTTTAGAAAACTGATAGAAAAAAACGAGATTCGTAGATTCGACATGGGGTACAATCGGCCATATAAAACCAGTAAGGAAAGTAGTAAAGTCGGACTGGGGCGACTATATGATACCCTTCACCACTTTGGGTATATTCTACATACTCCGCCTTTTCGAAAAAAACATTGACATGAAATTGAACATGTGATCTTCCTGGAACCTATGCTAAATTTCATTTAATTCGGGCAAGTTCAGAGTCGTTTGCGTGCAATGGGACACATTTATGTAAATCGATTTTATATGAACCGATTTTCACGAAAATTAATACACATCATTCTAGACTCAAGTCAGTACCCAACGCCAAATTTCGTGCAATTCGTAAGATATATAGGGACTTTGGTTCACCATTTACCTTCAATCGGACGAAAATATATATGGGAGCTATATCTAAATCTGAACAGATTTCCCCAATTTCAATAGGGTTCGTCCTTGGGCCAAACAAATGAGCTGTACCAAATTTCATCCAATTCGGATTAGAAATGCGACCTGTACTTTGTTTACAATTTAACACCAACAGACGGACGAACGAACATGCATAAATCGACTCAGAAAGTGATTCCATGCATATTCTCAAAAGGAACCGTCTCGTTTCCTTTTGTGTGTTACAAACATATGCACAAATACATAATACCCTGTACCACAGTGTGGTGAAGGGTACAAAAAGTTCAATATATTTCTTCCATTAATTGTTTTTGGATTTGTCTTTAAAAATAACCCTATAATATGGTTCCAAATCACATACATGTATAATACCAAACGTGCTTCTATTGACGAAAATGTGATGAAAAAATATTTGTGATGGTGCGTGTGGCATAGAGACGTCAACCTCTAAAAAAAATATATATATATATATATATATATATTGCATTATGTGGATAACAAAATTTACATCCCGTTGCATAAATAAAAACTAGACAATTTTACACCCTCCACTATAGTATGGAGAGTATATTATTTTTGTTTTTTCGTTTGTAACTCATCGAAATAATCATTTCCGACCCTATAAAGTATATATATTCTTGATCAGCGTAAAATTCTATAACGATATAACAATGTCCGTCTATCTGTCGGTCATTCTGTTGTAATCACTCCAGCGTCTAAACGAATTAGGATAGATCGCCAAAATTTTGCGTAGAGTCGCCTTTTGTCCAACAAGTTCGATGATGGGCTTTATCGGTCCATGTTTAGGCATAGCTCCCATATAAGGGTATCCCCGCGTTTTTCAACAGCGCTCAAGAGTTATTATTGGGTAGCAAATCTTTCCACTAAAAATTATAAATATAGGTCCATATAAGGGTAACCCCTAAGTTTTGTTATTTTAGGGTTCTTGAACGCGCTTTTCAACCAAATTCTTTGTAATTTGGGTTTTTTAGTCGTATATGGTAACAAACCTCCCTCTTAAAAATTATTAATATTCGCCCCCTTTTAGGGGTAGTCCCCATATAACCCCCTTTTTATATTAGAATAGTTATCTGATTTGTTCCGCGTTTTGGGTTGGGTTCTAAGACCTGCGGAGGATATCGAGATAAAAAATTAGAACGTGGTTCGTGAATGAACTATATAAAATATATGGTAATTGCCTTATATAACTGTAACCTCTAAATTGCAGTATTTTAGCCTTATATAAATGTAACCTCTAAATTGCAGTATTTTGGGGATGCTCCATCCTATCATGCGTCGTCAATATCGGTCCACTTTTTGGGGATTTTAGGAAAAATATCCATAAAAATTTCTGAAATTTGTATTTCATGTATATCGGCAGGCATTCAGGTGTCTCTTCCATATAATGATAATTCCTGAAGGGAAGAATTGAGATACATAAATAAAATATTGGGTTCCAAATTGGCATATATCGGTCATTAATTAGGCATAGCCCTCATATAATGATAACCCCAAATATTCGCTAATTCCTACACTATGTAATCAATATTGGTCCCCCTTTAGCCATAGCCTCATATAACTTTGCAATCTGAAGTCCGTCACTACAAGTAAAATCTGCTCTGAAAAGGAATGTCCGAACCATGACACGGTTAAATTTAATTCGTAGATGCAATTTCGCAACAATAGTCGACATAAATACAACTTATCAAGTAAAGACATTTGTAAGCCACATTGACCAATATGCCTGATGAGCCACTTAACCAACGGCGAAACTCGTCGCAAAGTGGTGGGAATGTAGTATTTCTCTGGCTTTCCTTTTCATTGCAGTAGTTTGAGGATCATACGTTATTAGGATCAGTCCACAATTTGGGGATATCAGATTTTGGGAAAAATTCCCATTAAAAATTGCTGAAATTTTTATTTGGTGTACATAATAGTTAACGTAAATATATATATTATATGAATATTTTAATTTCAAGTATCTGCCAGTATACCTATGGTGGAGGGTATCCAAAGTTCGGCTCGGTCGAACTTTTTTAACTTGTTTACTTTTCATTCATCATTTTCAATTTTACTAAAAAAGTTTGAAAATTGTATAAATATTTTTTTTTTTTTTTTTGATAAATGCTCTCAATTATTAGGGATCGGACAAATTTCTTGGTTATTCAGAGAGTAATTCGAATTGAACAATGTACAAAAGTCGGTGTTCGCTCAGAAATTTTTGTATGGGGAACTACGTAATTACTTCATAATTAAGGGTCGAACAACGAATGAGAGAGCGAACAACGATCGCCTGTACATGGCCTTACATTTGTAGATGAATCAAATTTCTAAAAATAGGTCTATCGTTGATTACACCTGTTAAAAATTAATTTATTTACGGAACAAAGTTATACATTTTAAACGGAAATATCACCGCCACTTTCCATTCCAATCATCATAGAATTTGTATTATTTAGCATACATATGTATGTTACACATTTTAACTGTCCTTGTCAACATATCTGTAGAAATTCTAAAATAATAAAAATGCCTCATCATCATTAAATTTGAAGATATGTTACGATTGCCTTGACAATTTCCAAAGTAACATGCTATGAGTATCTATCTTGTACATTTTCCACCAGCATTAGTTTCTGTGTCTTCGTTGATTTAGGAAAAATTAAAATATTACTAAAACTTTATTATCATCGGTTCTATTTACCTTACGTCAACATGTCACTCTTTATCGCATTTTAGAGTGCACACTATCAAGATCTGTATCTACGTAACTAGTTTAACACTGGATGTTGGTCTTATTCGACGTCGACGTCTTCATATTCTTATCTGCGTAACAAATACCCCCCATTTCTCGCACGAGATACAGAGCAACACATCATATTCGTGTTATTGTTATTTATTTGTTTGAAAACAAATGCAATCTATCCGATACAATTTAATGATTAACTTTTTTTGAGAAATGAAAAAAAGAAATCACTTGCTAACTAAACCACACAATTACGCGATTTGTTTTATTTCAGGGTTTTGTGCGTTTTTTAGTCAACAACTGTCGCCGCCGGTTCTGTAGCCGCAGGCTGTATCGCTTGTTTGTTGTTTTTGATTTTGACGTTAAGTTGGCGTTCAACATTCAGCGTTGTTAAACAAACTTTTTATAAATGTGCCAAAACAGCAAAAGTTGTTCTAGTTTTGATCAATTACTCTTAACTACTGTTAGTGCGACTGCCAGTACCAGACAGACAGACAGTCATGGTTGACAACACGTTGACGATGGCGATATAGTAATTGTGACGGTAAAAAATTGTTTGTAAACAACAATTTCGGTAGGCAGGTAACCTTACAGAAATGTTCGAACGATGACGATTGCAATGCGTGTGTTAAACGTTACGCGTTCAGTGTCACACAAATAATAGCCGGCTTATAATTTGAGGACCGTTTCTAAAATGTATTAACGAATTTGAACGGACTGTTAGTATAATTTCACAAAAATTGTAATAGAGAGGTTTTCGAATATTAAATTGTACTTAGGAGTTTATAAATAATTAATATTTTAGAACATAGTCCAAAAATTCATTTTGATTTTAACGTTTCCTTTTCTATTCTAGATTAAATGGTATGTGTAATATTATTTAGGCGTATTATCGATTAGTACATTTAGTCTCTTAAAATATTAAAGAAACCCAAATCATATAAATCATATAATTGATTTTTACTTCCAATTTTTTATTTCAATATTTAATTGCAACTGAAAAATTGCCTCTCATACGTTTTAGTGACACATTCGTATAAACTGGAAAATTAGTTCGAATTGAAAATGAGATCAATACCAATTTTTTTTTTTTTTGCTTGAAAACTGACATTGGTTGACAATGAAATGCGAAATGAGTAAACAACGCAATTTAACGCAAAAATTCAGCATTGACATTAACAGGTAGCATAGATTGTTGCTGGAAAATGTGTGTGTGTGAAAAATTATACAATTGAAAGAATTGCAATACAAATAAATAATATTTTTATATTTCTCGTAGCTATAGTGGCAATTTAAACAGATTTAACATGTAGATATGCTAAAACGCTGATTGACAATGAATCTGTACTCATTTCGGTAAAAATCGCAGTTAGTTAGGAATTGAACAATAAATGTGAGTAGTTGACGTCCACCTAAATCCATAGAAGATCAAGTTGAATAAAATAATTTTAAATATCTTATAGAACATTTTTCAGGAAAACCCCATATCGTTGGCTTAACATGTACAGACAATAAGTCCCTATTTCACAATTTTCCAGAAAACATTCTTTTGAATAAATCTGTAAATGCAATTTGTTTTTGTATCGTATGTGTATTATATTTGTGTAAATGTAAAATGAGAAAATAAGCTTTTGTTGGGATAAACGCTTTTTTGGGACCTAGAGCTTTTGCGACATTTTTGTATCCAATGAGAGTCCAAATATAAAATTACAGCCAATTCGTTTGAAAACATGGCCAAGGCTACAAAAATTCCTAATATTGGGGTAACTACCGAATTGACTGCAGTCAGTTGGTGATGGTTGTAGCGAAAGTAATATCAAAGTTGAATGAGTACAATGAACAAGTACAATGAAGAATTAGTATTTTTAGCGTACTCAAATAAGCTACCTGGCAACTAAGAGGAGTATGTGCCACACATCTTAACTGTCCTTGTGGACATATCTGAACAAAGCTTAAACTAATAAAAAACCAGTAAGGAAAGTAATAAAGTCGGACGGGGCCGAATATACATTACCCTTCACCACTTAGGTATATTCAACAGACGTCGCATTTTTAAAGGACCAGTAACATGAAATTGGATCCATAAACATGTCATTCTGCAACCGATACTAAAGTTTTCATTTGGTCAGATATAGAAGCTATATCTAAAACTGAACCGATTTTTACGAAACTAGACACACATCATTTTAGACCTAATTCATTACGCTGTGCCAAAATCGTGCAAATCGAAAGATATTAAGGAACATTGGTGCACCATTTACATTAAATCGGACGAAAATATATATGGGAGCTATATCTAAATCTAAACCGATTTTCAGGAAATTTAACCCACATCATTCTACACCTAATTCATTAGGCTGTGCCAAATATTGTGCAAATCGAAAGATATTAAGGGACGTTGGTGTACCATTTACATTAAATCAGATGAAGATATATATGGGAGCTATATCTAAATCTGAACCGATTTTCACAAAACTTAACAAACATCATTCTAGACCAAATTCATTACGCTATGCGAAATTTCGTGCAAATCGAAAGATATATAGGGACTTTGGTACACCATTTACATTAAATCGGACGAAAATATATATGGGAGCTATATCTAAATCTGAACCGATTTTTCCCAATTTCAATAGGGTTCGTCCTTGGGCCAAATAAGTGACCTATGCCAAATTTAATCCAATGCGACCTGTACTTTGTTTACAATTTAATATGGACAGACAGACGGACGGAACCATAGGTCTATCTCAAAAGGAACCATAGGTCTATCTCGATTCCTTTTGCCTGTTACAAACATATCCACAAAGACATAATACCCTGTACCACAGTGTGGTGAAGGGTATAAAACTCCAACTTATTTTCAATATTTGACTATATATTCGAGTGTTCTCCGATTGCCTCGACAATTTCGAAAGTAACAAAATATGAGAATCTATCTTCTACATTTAGCTTCAGTTTAAGTTTGTATGTCTTTACAAAAACTTTATTAACATCGGTTATATAATAAATTTTCTCATATAACGAATGTTAGCAGTGGTATTGCGAATTTGTGTGTTCTTTTAAAAGGGCGGTGCCGCCTAAAGAGTTAACTTTGCAATTAGGCTGGGTCAGTTAGGTCGAAATATTTCGACAAAGCTCTGACTCCAAAAATAAATTCGCACATTCGACGAATAATTTGATTTGTCTAAAAATCTGTAAGAATCGTACATTAATCTGTTTTCGATTTTAATATTTTACATTTAAAAAGTTAAGAACGAGAAAAAATCTGTTTTTGTTGTTAAGTTTGAACGGACCGAAAATGTTATCCCTCCATCAGGAGGTGGACATTTAAAATACCTATTTGATGCCTTTGTATATGGCGGGCTACGCAATAGTAAAATGTTAGTAGAATAACTTAAAAACCCCATGAGAACCAAATTATACCCAATTTGGTTAAAAAACGCATCCATAATCGCTAAAATACCGAAGAGTGGGTTTACCGTTAGTGGGTAGCTACCCTAAAGAGTGTACTCATTTTAAGAATATTTGGTAGGAAATAAAGCATTGCTATCCAATCAGAACTCTGAATACCAAATTATAACGAATTCTTTTGCCAAAATACCCAAAACACCGAATATTTGAGGGCTATACTAAAACGTGGATCAATATTTCTCATTTTCAATCAATCTTCAGAATTATTAAATAAATTATATTTTTCTAAATGCCAAATACTCCATAACTAATACGCCAAATTAAAACTTTAAACTGCTAAAAAAAAAACAACAACAAGATTCAATCAACGCGTCGTTATAAAGTTTACAACCGGAATTTGTGGAACATAATTTGAGAATTATTTGAAATAAATACGTGTTTATCTAACGCTAATCAAATTTGTCTTGATTTGAAACACATTAAAAATTTAAACGACTTTGAATTAAAAAATTGACGAAACTTGTCTATCAGTGAAGGTAAGAAAACAATTACTTTGTAAGAGAGCAGGCATTTGGTTGATCTGTTTAACGCCT
This sequence comes from Musca vetustissima, assembly GCF_032173495.1. NCBI lineage: Eukaryota > Metazoa > Arthropoda > Insecta > Diptera > Muscidae > Musca > Musca vetustissima. The sequence goes on along the minus strand of NW_026875479.1, from coordinate 2,569 downwards.
TCCTCTCTATCCTAAAAATCATTCAACTTGAAAATGCTAGTCTAACAGGCAAAGCTAATATAACAGTGGGATACAAGCAGAAAATATAAGTACATAAAAAGGAATATTTTAGCATTTAATACTACTATTACGACTAAAAACTTATAGACGTACAATTCTATTTTTCGCATATTTATGGGAAGGAACAACAAAATAATTATTATCCGTTTTCTATGCATTTTACACCGAATACCACAGTATATTTCTTTATAAATATGGTCAAAGGCATTTCAACGTCATTACGACAGTTCTACAATCACTGCGACTAAATTTGTCATAATTTTCGTATTTTAAGGCGGTATGTTAGAATGTTGATACGAGTGCATATTCATTCAGTGTGATAACATCGGCACCGCCACTACGCCTCCCGGATTACACAAAAAATTTAGTTGGTCACGGCCAAGCTGACGCAATTGAATAGACGTCTTAAAAGCAGTACGCAATATAGACGATAAATACCCCATAACATACATCGATTGATTAGCTGCCATTCAAAACGCATTGCCAATGAATGAATGAATGAATCAAGTTCAAAAGCAGTTACAAACATTTAAAAATATAGAACTTATAGAATAGAGGTGACTATGATCGATTAGGTAGAATTTAAATTCTTGGTAACACAGACAACATGTTGATTATTATTAATAGAAAAACAAAAATTACCAATGCCATATATCAAAACTATGCTGTACACAAATTTTAAATGCATACGTAGATGAGAAGGTCAGTATGGGTTTTAGTAAGGGTTTTAGCCATCGGCATCAAAGTGAGAAATAATAGTTCGTTTTTAAGGGAAACTTTAATGTACATATATATATGACGCCGTGTCCAAACTTAACTGTTAACAGACAAAATTCAAATTTAATTTTAAAGGACAAAATTTAATTTTAAAAGACAAATTTAAAAGACAAAATTCAAAAAAGCGTATTTAAGGTCATATTAAGTTTTAAATCAGGTCTTTTCAAGTCTTTTCAATAGTTATACTTTCCTCAAAATGGTTTACCCAGCTGCATATAGTATGTACTTCTTTGAATAATATTTAATGAGAAATTTGAATGAAATTCGCAATAACAACCATCTGTCGGGACACCTGATCATATTATGTTAAATGTCTCTCGTCACTTTTTTGCAAGTTTCCTTGATAAAAGTTTGGCTGTTTTACTATGGCGTGCAAAGTTTTGAAGTTTTTTTGTACTTCATGTTATCTTGCCAGTTCTTGACTGTGCACTTCATGGGAACCAGATTCACGAAGGGAGAAATATGTTTGGGCCTGGTGCCCTCTCACCTTGAGGCTTTCAGCCTTCCAGGAGGGACAAAAACATTCTTTTGAATTAAGATTTTTTGAATCTGTAAATGCAATTTGTTTTTTATTTATGTGTATTTCATTCTCGTAAAGGCAAAATGAAAAAGTAAGTATTTCGTTAGCTAAAATGCAAAAAGGCGTAACTAACAAAAAATTGAAAATTGACTTTTTGAATGAATATTGTAAATGTCAATAAACTACATGTGTTGTTTTACACGTCTGCGGTCAAAAAAGGAGCTTCTACAAGTGGGTTTATTCGATAAATGCAAAAAAGTGTAACTAACAAAAAATTCAAATTTTTACTTAATTGTTATGATTGCCAGTAAAATAAATAACTAAATTTGTTAAAAAATTATAGTCTATTATTCGTCATATGCAATATCACCCTGCCGGGCATACTTTTTCCTCTATCCATGTTTATGACATGTTTATAGTTTTCATTCAAAACAGTTTTTTGATTCTCCTACACAATTATGCTTTTGTTAGTTACGCCTTTTTGCATTTTAGCTGACGATTAGTGGAGATACCTTTTTTGGGACTTAGAGCTTTTCCTGTAGCTTTTTCATATTTTCAACTTTTCTTACAACTTGTCTCGCATTAAATTTCTTAATTACTGCAATAAATGTGTACTTTTGTTGATTTTAAAAGAGCAAAGATTATTTTGAAATCACAATCTATTAAAAAATGTGAATAAAAATAATTAACCCTTTGTGGGTATTTACCCGTGACAATAGAACTACTTTATTATACTATTATACTACTACTATATTGTGCAAAATTTTGTAGTATATGGGAGCTATATCTATATCTGAACTGATTCTCACGAAACTTAACACAAATCATTCTAGAATTTATTCAGTCCACTATGCCAAATTTCGTGCAAATAAAATATATATGTGGACTTTGGTACACCATTTACATTAAATCGGACGAAAATACATATGGAGCTATATCTAAATCTGGACCGATTTTCAGAAATCTTAAAACACATCATTCTAGACCTAATTCATTACCCCATGCAAAATTTCGTGCAAATCGAAAGATATATAGGGACTTTGGTATACCATTTACATTAAATCGGACGAAATTATATGGGAGCTACATCTAAATCTGAACCGATTTCCACGAAACTTAACACAACTCATTCTAGACTTTATTCAGTACGCTATGCCAAATTTCGTGCAAATCGAAAGATATATAGGGACTTTGGTGCACCATTTACCTTAA